>NC_142032.1:30698516-30938516 GCF_982192425.1 Myodes glareolus
TTACAAGCTTGTTAACTGACTCGGGCCAAGTCCGTTCACTCATTTCTGTTTCAATTTTATCACTTGCTGCATGGGAATCACCGCCAAGCACCATTCCTCCAGGGAGAGAAAGTACGGCTTGACATGGACGTGGAAGGATATACATGAATGACATTTCTAAATGTTTTGTAGATCCCCGAAAGGAAGGAGTATTTTTTTTTTTTTGACCTAGTTAACAGTTTCTGACCTGCTTTGTGCTAAGGTCTTTGCTTGTGGTTTTGCTTGCTTTTCCGTCCTTCCTGCTTCCTGGGCCACTGTCAGTTTAATGTTGTTTTAGACAAAGAAAACTAATGAACAGAAATCGAATTCCTTGCTCTCAGTTACTGGACAATATCCACTTTAAGAAAAAGCTTATCGCGAAAATGGCGTTCAAGCATCCACCTGTGATTTTATCGCCCAGGCTTCTGCTCACCAACATTTGTCACCTGTGTCTCTAATCACTACCTCTTTTAAATGACTTCAGTGTTCAGCCATCCGTGACCTTGCACCTTTGTCATACTGGAGGGAAAAGGTCGCTGTTTGACAAACAACTATAAAGAACGTCAGAAAGGCGGTGAGTCAAACTGTATTTTATAACACAATATCACGCCCTTAAATACTTAGGCATTAATCTTTCCTTCTAACGCGTTCAGGCCCTGGCATAAGTGATTTCACATTAAATCAGATGTAATTGGATTCCGTGTGATGGTGGGTACAATTTGACCCAAGTTATTGCACTGGCTAAAAGAAGCGACTGTGTTGTCCTGTTTGCAAGTGGACTGCATTTTCTGGGAAACAAATAAGGTCAAGCGCTCCAGGGGCACTTCCTGTCTGGAAGATGGCATGCTTTCAGCCCACAGAGATTTAGAAGCGGTTTACAAAACATTTTGTTTAGTGCCTTCCTTTTAGTGAAATTCGATGCCTTGGAAATAAGCTACCATCTTCAAGCTCTTAGAAACAGCACAGGCCTTTGCCCATAACCAGGCTTCTTCAGCTCTGAAATCTTAAGCAAGTTACTTCAATTATCCAAGGCTCAGTTGGCGCATCTATAAAAGGAGTTAATAGTGTAACTTTTTATAGAGGAAGGTTAAATGAGATAATGAATGAAACATGCTTTGTGTGGGGCCTGGCACATGGATGCCCACACTAACTCTCTATACTTATCATCACCTATAAAGTTGGTGAAATGAATTCCCATTCTGGGCTCCGGAGAGCCTAATCAAATCACAGTGGTATGGTCTAAACTCTGGGCAACTGCAGATGTTAGTGGTAGAGTCTTACATTACAATGCTTTTATTTTGCTCATATGAATCCTTCGTAAAGCACATTTTGCTCTGGTTAGTGCCTCATTTGGACTAGCCTCATTCTAAGTGTGGAAGAAAAAAAAAAAAAAGAGGAGCCTCCCTACTGCTCTCCTGCTCCTGAGAACTTGGTCTACAGATGAAATCAGGTAGAAAGAGAGACTCTCTGGGTCCTTCCTGTCAGTATCCAAAGCTGTGGCAGTCAGCTCAGCCTTCTGTTGCTGAAGGGAGCTTTGGAATTACTGCAAAAGAAGAAAAAGTACCTACGCGTCTCTCATCCTGAGAGAGCCAGCATGAGCAAGCACGGTCTGTGACTCCTCTGCCCCTGTGTACATCTGGAAGAGCTCTTCTCTGCACTTTGACATGAGTCCAGTCTCTAGATTATGAAAACTCAAACAAAGCTCTCAGTGCCTGAAACTAATTCCACAGCTTTTCTAGGCCTACTCTGGGGCAACAGCATGCTCTCACTTTATAGCCCCGAGAAGGCGAAGAACAGACAGGCTGATGAAAGCACAGCCATAGCAGACTGAGCAGCAGTACCACAAACAACACTCTTTCTGGCATGCTACGCAGGTCACGCTCTAAGGATGGTTTTCTTAGATATGCGTCATCCACATTAACAGAATTGGACCATTTAAGGCTCTGCAGGAAAAAAAAATAACCTATTTAGAGGATTATTTGAAAGCTAAGGTCAAGTTCTAGTTCTTGGAAGCACATTAGATACAGAAGCATTAGTTTGAAGGCTGGATAACATTTGACAGATTTTTCTTACAAGCTGTAAGATTCTTCTTCCATTTCTAAACCCATACAGGACTGGGGAGATGCTTCCGTTGGTAAAATGCTTGTCATGCCAATGCGAAGACGAAATTTGGTTCCCTGGAACCTATATCAAAACAAACAAACAAAACTAGCCAGGAGTACTGGTTATCTGCCTGCAATCATAGTCTGGGGAGGGAGAGGCAGGAGGATCCCACCTGCACTCACTGGCCAGGTATTCTTGCTGAATTGAGACACTCTCTGTTCAGTAAGGAACCCTTTCTCAAAAAAGTTGAAAAATAATAGAGGAAGACTCTCAAAACTGTCTTCTAGTGCATTGGTTCACACACACACACACACACACACAATGTACATGCATACATACACATACACAGTAAAACTCAGACACGTTGCAGTCAACTTTCCCCTACACTATTGCCAATAAATGGATATTATTATTATTTTAAATCAGTGTATGTATTCATTAAGGAGATTCTATGTACTAGGAATTGACAGAAGTACTTTACTTATTACTTTATTTAAGCTACACAAAACTCAAGACAGTAGACATTATTGTTATGTTCACTAATGTATAGCAAAACAATTGCTTAATGAAGGTAATACCCAACCAAAATCTAACCCTTTTTTATGAAAGTATTAATCAACAGAGTGGGACTCAAACTTTAAAAGTTTAGAAAATTCTTTGTGCATATTTTATTGCCAACTAATCTAAAAGCAGATCAGCTGGGTTCAGATTCTAGTTCTAATAATTGCCAGCTAGACCCAATGAGATGGCTCAGTGTTTAAAGGCTCTATCTGACCAAGCCTATTGGTTTGAGTTCCATCCTTGGAACCCACATCAAGGTGGAATGTGAGAACCAACTCCAAAAAGTTGTCCTGTGGGTGGAATGGTATGCCTACCCGCACACACATCATGTGCTCTGAAACACACAATAACATAAAATTTAAGGAATAATCACCACGTAGTTCATTTAGGAAAAGGGGTTCAACCCCTGAAGTGAACATTCCTCGTCTGTGACGTGGTAACAAATAACTGAAAAGAGAAAGTTGAGCCTTGAGAGAGATAACAGGCACGCTTAAAATAGTGCTGAAGGCATAGAAAGATCTTAACTCGGTAATTTTCTATTGAAGAAAAAACTGTTTGTGTGTTTGTTTGTTTACTTGTTAATGTTCTAGAGGTGAAAGGCAGGTATAGCCTAAATGCATGCTGAATAAGCATTCTACCACTGGTCTAACTTTCCACCGAGTGATTACCATGAAAATTGCTTTTGTTCATTGCACACCGGGCCCAAGATGTTTGATCCACAATGTTCAGAAGCTCCTTTCTTCAACTTCAAAGAGTAAAGAAAGAAACGGCTGTTGGTCAAGCACTGGGTTCAAGGCGAACCCAGTAGCCTATAAAGGCTGGCTGCCCTCTCGTGACGTGTGTTGAGAGCTGCCCACTTTGGTACTGGGTATTGGCAGTGTGTATGCCAAGCCCCGGAACTGTCTAAGGACATGGGACCTGAGCAGTGGATCAGGCTTACGATAAAATGTTTCTGTTAAATGAGCCAGATCCTTACTTTGTGATGTGATGGTCTGTAAAAATTTCAATTTAGTTTGCTATTCATAATTTAAGTCAGTTGGGGAAACTGATAGAAGCTTAAATGTGACAACTGACCCCATTTTAGTTTTCCAGTCAGCTTTAATATTTTCCAAGTGACAGTTCCTCAGCTAATGGAGTTACTAGTTTATCAGCAGGATCTGGGGCTGAGGCCTGACATTCCTGTGAGTCCATAAATGTCTCCAGACACGTTTATGAAGATTATGAAAAATGACAGTAAATAGGTTTCTGGGACATATCTCCATCAATCATGAAGAAAATTTTCTTTATTAATATCCTGCAATTATCAAACTAATCGGAAGGAAATATCCAAGTAATTTCTCTAGAGATAACTTCAAGAGGCATGGTAAATTTCTGAATTTTTCCTTAAAAACATAACACTTACTTTCTTGATATATGGGCAATAAGACTAGCTGGGGTAAAAAAAAATCGTCTTCAAAATCAGATCACATTTCCTCATGAAAACAAGCTTTCATTTGCCTTTGGGTGAGTTGGAGGAATGGCCTTCACAGTGTTTTATCTTGGGATCATAAATTATTTAAGTTAATGGATATCATAACATGTGTTTGAGATGGTCTTTATTATTAGATACACACATTGAAGAATATATTTTATTCTTTAAAAACATCATACATTTATGCAATATATATTAACCATATTCATCTACCATTACCTCCCTCCATCTCCCCTTTGTGCCTCCCTTCTCACCTCCCTCTCTGTGAAATGTCTCTCCTCAGTTCCTCTTTTTTAGTATTACTAATAACCCTGAGTCCAACTAGTACTGCCAAACATGATGTGTGACCATCTACTGGGGCTTGAGCACCTACCTGCAGTTCCAAAGCAGAGTGGCTCTGTCTCTTTCAGCAGCTGTCAACAGCTTTGGTGGAGTGTAGACTCAGGGCTCACTTCCCTATTCATGCTGGAATATCTACCTCTTAATCTTGTGCAGGTAGCCAGACCAGCTCTGAGATGATGCATGCACATTCATGTTCTGTTCAGAAAATCCCTAGCATCTTAATTAGTACTTAAATGTTAAAAAGTTATGCATTTTATGGTTAATTTTACCTACCAAGCTTTCTTGCAAAAAAAATGTCTCCAACTCTTATTTATTGTGTTGCTCATGAAAGCAATGTTTTTATTCTGAAAAAGAAAATTAATACCAATCAAAATGACCACTACACAGCAGTCTATGGAATTTTTGATTCTAATACAGAATATAAAAAAATACACAATTCTTAGAAAAGTCACATCAATGGTTCAATTCTAAAGTTAAACATAAAAACAAGATGATCTTCTTAAAACAAATATTAAGAGCCATTTGTTAAAGGACTAATTTTATTACACATTTGGTGGCCTAATGAGCACTTTGGAAAGGTTATACTAAAGAGGAAGTATAAAATGGTCAGGGATGAGGCTGGTGGATGGCACAACGAGGAAAGTGTTAGTGCAGAAATATGAGGACCCAAGTTTGGATCCTCAGAACCATGTAAGAAACCAAGCACGGCAATGAATGACTGTAACCCCTGGACTGGGGAAACAGAGGTAGATCTTACTGGCTAGTCAGTGAAGCCAAGCCAGTGAGCTCCAGATTCAGTGAGAGACTGTCTCAAAAACAAGATGAAGAGTAACAGAGAAAAGCACCCAATGGCATACTCTGGCCTTCACATGTTTATTCACATCCCCACTCACATATGCACCCATATGTATACACACATGTGTGCATATGCACACACATACACACGCACACACACACACACACAGAGAGAGAGAAAGAGAGAGAGAGAGAGGAGAGTCAGGACTGTTCAGTCATCAACAAAGTCATTTACCCCTAGTATATCAAAGCTATTCTTATATGGAGTTGCTATAAGCCTATTCCGTGTCCAGGCTAAGGACAAAACAAAAACAGACTAAGTTTTGGACGTAATGTCGACTCAGATGGTAACCCCCAGTTGTCTCCTCAATCTGCAGCTTTAGATCTGCAAATTCTATTGGTTTCCTAACTGGGCATATCTAGGACTTGCTGTATGCCAGGCATTTTCTCACACACTTGATGAATAAATTTGATACCTTTACACAACAGCCACCTTGCAGATTCTATTACTGTAGTCATTCTCAGCGTTTGATGAAGAAATCAAATACAGACACAGTAGCTGAGTGGACTGAGCCCAGGGCAAGAAATGGTGCCTCTGAGATCCAGATTTGTGTAGTTGTGTAGTCTCTTTGTGTTCGATCCTTACTCTAGAGGGAGCATGAACTTCCTCATGTTGACTGCCTGGGATGCAGTGAGGTACCCACTATTCAGAGTGCCCATCCCTCTTCCTTCACAACGTTTGCATAGCACTGGGGTTATCTCCGAGACAGAGCACTTGTGTGGAGCCCTGAATTCAGTTATTTCCCAGCATTGAAACAGGTCAGTTTGTATAAGCATTCATCCTTTTCCTTTGGGTGTCAGACTGAAGAAAAAAAATTGCCAAAGTAGAAACAGTTTCCCTTCTCAAACTGATCCATTCCCCTCAAACACATTTCTAACAGATTATACTTAGAGTTATTTTTCTGAACAACCAATCAATGTTGTTACTCTGTCTCTCCCTGCTACCAATTCAAAATTGTTTCTGAGCCCCCTCCTGGCAGATTTCAAGCTCTGCAAATGATCTCCATGTCTGTCTGTTATACCCACCCTCTCCCATGCTGTGCCTCGATAGTTGGCCTCTCTGCTCCGGCTTAGATCTTATCTTTGCCAGGAAAGATGCTGGTCTTGTCTAGAAAGTCTGAATCAGATATCTCCGTAGTTACATTTTCAGAGTCTTCTGAAATTGAATTTCTCAGATTCTAAAATGTAAGCCGTTTGGGAGACTAGATGGGTCGCTGAGGATACCCAGGATTGACTCTCAGTAAAGAAAGAGTGAGTGAGTGAACGGCTGAATGAATGAATGAAGAGATTAGGAACTTTGGAGACTGGAGCAGAAATGCCTGCTTTCAGAATGCCCCCTGTGCCGCTATCTTTGTTTCTGAAAGTCAACCTTAACGGGGCTGTGTCCACTGTGATATTTCTGCAGACAAAAGGTTAAGGGAGAAAGTAGAAACAATCATTCTGTTTTCACAGAAATAATAGTGGGATTAGAGAAGCTCCAGGAGGAACCTGAGCAGAAGACTAAAGTGCCTCTCACTGGAGGAGGCAAAGGGACCAGACTCCTAAGAACTAGCTGAGGGAGCTTAGACAAGCGCACTGCCGGGATGCTTGACTTTCTGCTCAGAGAATGAAGATGTGTAATTTTAAAACAAGACATGAGTGCTTAAGGGTTCACATACCACACACATACATACACACATAAATGCATATAACCACATATATGTGTACACACATGAATATATATATACCCACATATATGTGCACACACATATGAATACATATACCCACATATGTGTGCACATATACACACACCTGTATGTGGAGGGTAGTTTAAGATTTATTACTTTTGTTTATTTATGTGTGTATGTCTATGAATGTGTGTATGCAGTTATGTGTGCCAGAAGTAAGTAGAAAATAGCATGGAGTTATATCCTCTCCTACTCTCTGCCAAGCCCTCTTAGGTCTCGTCTCTTGAACCTAGCCTTGCATTTTAGCAAGCTATTGCATTACTTCTGTCTCTCCGTTCAGCCCAGAGCTGGGGTACAGAAGTGCCAGCTTGTGTGGGTGCTGGGATGCAAACTGCTGTTCTCCTGACTGCAGAGCACCTTTCCCTAGCCACCATGCCATCCATGTGGCCCCAATGGGCACGATTCTTAACCCCCAAGTTCTGAGCCCTACATTCAAGCCTGCAATGTTAGCCCATCATTTGTCTATGGCTAGTCAGCTTTTTACTGTTTGCTATGTTGCATATTTTATTTTATTTTTTATTTTTTCCACTTGTATAAAAGAAGACTTCCTGGGTGGTGAGATCTAAAGATAAAACTGAATTTCTAAATGTTTCTAAAATATTACCAAAATGTTTTGATATTTATTCAGGCTGTTAAAGTTTTGAATGTGACTTTTAGATATCTATATTAAAATGCTGCTTTCAACACTCTTGATCACATTCCCCAGCTGAATTTTAAATAGTACTGTTTATCAAAAAGAGATATTTTTACCTCATTTTAGAACTCTAAATAATTTCTGGTGTTATTAATAGACATTGAGAGAAAGAACTTTTGAGACTTTCATTTAATAAATATGAGAAACACTATAGAATATTGAATTTGCTTCATAATCTCTATGGAAAAAAATAAAACACAAACAAAAGGCTATCCAATCTGTGATGGAAATTGAAACTGGCCACCCTCAGGGACCCTGTGGAGTTTATGAGGAACTGCTTAAAGGCAGGCCGCAAGGACAAAAAACAAATAAGACATGGCTGAAGGAAGAAGAACGTGAGCAGGGAGGGCAAGATCAGAGGGAACCTTCATCCAGCGATGGATGGCGATGCAGACGGAGACCCACATTGGAGCACCGGACTGAGCCCCCCAAGGTCCAAAGAAGGAGCAGAAGGAGGAAGAACATGAAAAAGGAAATCAGAACCGCAAGGGGAGCGATCACCCACTGATACAAGGGGTCTGATCTAATGAGAGTTCACCAAGGCCAGTTGACTGAGACTGAAGGAGCGCTTGATCCAACCAGATTCTCTGGAGGAGGCTGGATTCCCTGAATGTGGCTGACCCGAAGTCTTTCTAAAAAGCCATTGACAATGACTCTGGGACTTGTTTCCTCTGCATATTCTGGATTTTTGGGGATCCAGTCTGTTTGGATACTCACCTTCCTGGAACTGGAGGAAGCAGGGAGGAACCTGAACTACCCACAGGGCAGGAAACCCTGACTGCTCTTAGGGATGGAGAGGGAAGAGGAGAGGGAGTGGGGGGAGTGGGAGGGTGTTGGGAGGAGGGGCAAAAATGGAAATTTTTATATTTTAATAAACTTAAAAAATAAATAAATAAATAAATTTTTAAAAAAATAAGACATGGCTGCTCGGGCTTTTGTAGGGTCCAGAGTCACAGAGTTCAGACACCTATCTGTGATTCCCCCTCAATCTTCCAATTTTCCGAATTCAGAAAGCCTGGCTGTGTTTGCAGGAAGTCCTCAGATGAAGATGACGGTGAGGATGATGAAGATGGTGGTAACAGTCATGACCCTCACTAGACAGACAACCTTTCAAGATCCTGCTATAGGAGTTATGTCATATATAAACACTTCTATCCATGTACAGAAGCAGGGGAATGATTTGAACTATTCCTAGATATTACTTGAAGTAAAACTAGAGTAATATTAGATACCACTGTCAATGAATAAAACCATCGTTTTAATCCTACTATAGCTATTGCCTTAGTGAAGGCACAGTGGTATTTTTCTGTCATTTAAGAAAAGTTATGGGTCTGGGTTACCTCACTCAATATGATGTTTTCTAGATCCTTCCATTTGCTTGCAAATTTCCAGATATAATTTTTTTCTGCTGTGTAGTATTCCATTGTGGGAATGCAACACATTTTCTTTATCCATTCTTCAGTCAAGGGGCATTTAGGTTGTTTCCAGGTTCTGGCTATGACAAACAATGCTGTTATGAACATAGTTGAGCACATGTCCTTGTGGCACAATTGAGCATCCTTTGGATATATACCCAAAAGTAGTATTGCTGAGTCTTGAGGAAAATTGTTTCCTAATTTTCTGAGAAATTTCCATACTGACATCCAAAGGGGCTATACCAGCTTGCACTCCCACCAGCAATGCAGGAGTGTGTTTCCTTTACCCCACATTCTCTCCAGCATACATGTCATCAGTGTTTTTGTTCTTGGCCATTGTCACAGGTGTAAAGTTATGAGGCTGGTGAAATGGCTTAGTAGGTAAAGTACTAGCTGTGCAATCCTGGGGACCAGCGTTCAGATCCCTAGCACTCGCGTAGGAAGTCTGGTGTACGTAGTGGCCCATCTGTAATTCCAGTACTTGGGATGTGGAGACAGGGGCTCCCCAGGCCTAGCCAACTTGCTAAACTAGTGGAACTGATGACTTTCAGGCTCACAAGGGAGCTTGCCTCAGAAAAAAAAAAAAAGGAGAAAGGAATAATGTTAAAATCGTACCAAACTCCACTCTCCACACATACATGAATGTATTTCAGTGCACACATGGAGTCACGCACTTGTGAATACACACACACACACACACACACACACACACACACACACCCTATACATATATCAGTCTCTTTTTGCAGATATTTTGGCTTTATTTGTATATCATTTGAGTCTTTGCTGACTGTTGAATGAATACAAGTGGGAGATACATAAAAATCTTACCAAATCTACTACCTACCAAATACAGTTGATTAAAACTCACTTGTCAAAGGAAATTCCTGGAAAAAAAAAACCCACTTGAATGAGAACAAATATCATATGGGAAAGCTTGGGGAGGTGGGACTTTTCTGAGTATTCTAAAGCTTTTTATTTATGGAAATTTCTATTTCTGAACTAAGGTAATGAATGAATGTGCTACTAAATCATGATGGCATCAACCTCACCACTATAGCTTTGAAAAATTCTTATCAAAATGCACCCATTGTCCTATTCTCAAGTTAAAAATTGAAATGAAATTATTTCAAGTATAGGTGTAGATCCCCTAATAGGACACAAATGGAAAGATAATTATAAGTGTATCCTGAAAATGGTCCTTTGGTTCAGAGTGTTTGCACCAGGAGATGAGCTAGGTATGTCAGACGGGAAACCGAGTAGTTGGGTGGGAACTGGACTGCAGAATCTAGGCTGCTGTGTATGGCACTGTGTGGAAACACGTCACGTCGGGAGGTTAAAGCTGGACTCCAGGGGCTTTGAGGCTAAGGGTGTGTTGAAGAAGTCAAGAAACATATTTGCTTTTAAAAATGTGCAAACAGTGGTTTTAAGGGAGTCAGGAGAGGGGATGAAGGGCATATGTGACTGCATGGCCCAGGAAAGGCAATTCTGTGAGGCTCAGTAGAGATTTCCCTGTTGATCTCAGGACAGCAGAGATTTCCATCAGCTACTGTGATGCTGTGCTGGTATATCATTATGCCAAACCGGCAGTGACAGATGCCCTGTAACCACATCTCAGACTGGATGCAAGGCGGAAGAGCAGGGTCTTTGATGGATGGGCAGAGTGTTGAAAGATGAGAAGCAGAAGAAATGATAGATGAGAGGGAGAAAGAATGGCAAAGTAAAGTGGAAAGAAAGAGCACAAAAACTATAAAAATATAGGAAAAGGAAGTGGAAAAACACAAAAGAGAAGCGAGTGCAGTACAAAGTTCTTCAGCAAGTGCTACAGAGAGGGGAGCTGGCTCCATAGCTAAGTGCTTGCCCGGCAAGCTTTAGGAAGAGTTCCGTCCCAGACACCCATGTAAAAAGTGGATGTGGTGGTACACCCCACACCTCGGCGCCAGTGCCGAGGGATCAGAGACAGGCAGGTCTCCCGACAGTCAGCCTAGCATAGTCAGTGAGCTCTGGGTTCAGGGAAAGATCCTTCCTGAAGCGTAATGTGGAGAGAGACTGAGGAAGAAAACCATCACCAACTTCTGGAATGAACATGCTGGCAAGCACACATACACACACGCGAACACACACACACACACACACGCCATGGGGAGAGGAGAGATGAATTAGTAAGGAAAATAAAATGTGGTTGTCCCTTCCCTTCCACGCTGGAGAGGTAGCATTCCACTTCCCTTCTTTCCTTCACTTCCTCCTACCCAGCCTCTAGTCAGCCAATAGTGTCAAGAGTCTTAGTCCACAGAGCACCCGCCATTAGCCATGAATAGCACATTCACTTCAGGTTCATTCTTTTCCTAGGATCTTCTGAAACAAGTTGGAAACTTGAAGTGAACTGCTGGGTACCATTTAGTAGTAGCTGGACTTGATCTGATGCTCCTGAAAGCTAGAATGGCGAAGTGGAGAACATGCCTCTTTTGAGTTACAGAGCTGCCACCTTATTTTAAAGGAGCATATAAGTTCTCTTTTTAATTTCATGTTGCTCAACCAAGCTAACAGAATAGCTTGCATATGCCTAGATCCATGACTAGTTATAAAACTCATGGATTCAGTCTTCTGTTTATGAATGGCAGAGGTTCTTAGAATTCATTTGCAAGAGTCAATTATATGTAACTCCAAAATTTTTTCCCACAGAAAGAACATTTGTTTATCATACTTAATCTCATATAAAGATAGGATATATTTGAAATAAAGCATAAGAAGGAATGCTGGAATACCAAAAAATCAATCAGAGAAAAATTAAAAAGTCATTTAATTAAAAAGTTGTTTCTACCAGACATGGTGGCATACACCTTTAATTCCAGCACCCAGGAGGCAGAGGCAGGTGGATCTTTATGAATTCAAGGCCAGTTTGGTCTACATAGAAAGCTCTGGGACAACCAGGACTACATAAAGAGACCCTGACTCAAAAAAATTTGTCATTTGCAAAGTCTCACAAATTGTGTAGCTTCAGAAACTGTGGGTGTGGAACAGGTCAAAGAAGAAACAATGAGTTGCGGAATCCTCTCAACTCCTTGGGTACTTGGGTACATCTTTAAGCATGGCTTTTCTTCTGCACCATGCCCTTTTGTTTGTGCCCCACACAACAGAATTCTTTGTCACTTCTCTCATACAGATATTACTTACTTTCCACATTATAAAGCATGATGGCTATTTGGGGGTGAAGGAAAAATGGTGGGGAGGGAGGATGGAGTAAAATGTTGGAGGGGGTTATGAGTATGTACTTTGGGACGTAGGTTGGCAGCAGACATTGGCCAAAACAGTTAAGCTTCAGTGGAAAGCACAGCAGAAGGAATGTTTAGGTCTAGTAAAGGGGAGAAAATGGGAACAGTCTCTTAGCTGGTTATGAGTTGATCACTCTTTAAGAGCATGGATCAGTGGCTGGGAAAGTGGTACCCAAATCCTCATTGGGGGTTTCTGCAGAATGAAATTCTTGCAAGCATCACTACCATGGGTTTGTAAATGGCCAGTGGAAAATTTTTGCTCCTTGACTTTAAGGGAGTTATCATCAGTATGTCCTCAGCTTCATCCTCTCAGACAAAGCTGGGGCTTGAGGGATGCCTGACTAATAATGTTATGATTTAGCTAGATATTTTAGTCGGAAGAAGATCTAGCCTTAAAATGTTAATGGAGTCCAGAAGTTGGTTCCTACCTCTTTTGTGAAAGGACTGACCACAAAGGACATGTAGAGTAATGTCACCGTTGTCCTGGAGAGTACCTGAGGAGTGTCAGAGTGAAGGACGAGTGCCCTGAGAAATGAGCAGTCTCAGAATAGCCCAGGTTTGAAAGCTCTGAACTGCACATTGCTATCTCACAGGCACATGGAACGGATCATAAATTAGGTGAACGGAGTTCCCTTAAGGAGTCTTAAATTTTGTCACAGTTTAATTTTAAGCCCTGTTTTCTATATAATACTTTTAAAGTCCCTAACATTTGAAATATAATTTCCTTGATAGACTTTATCTCTTTATGTAAGGCCTCGGAGGATGCTCATTTTTGAGAACCTCTTATGGGTGGCCCAGATAAAGTCTGACCTATGGCTTTGGAACATGTAGTTCATCGTGATAGAGCTGAATGTTCTAAAATAATTGCTCTTTACATACATGTATGACAGATAATTTGGACAAGAGAAGAATTAAATAAGCATCTCATTGGGCACCACCACCAGGACATGATTTCGATCGATCGTTGGTCTATGAATAACCATATAGTCTTCTTCTATGTGTGAGTGTATTCGCTTGCATGTGATGAGCTCATGAGGCATGTACTGTTGCAGAACTGACTTCTTACCAGAACCATAGCTCTGACGTCTTCCTCTACACGCAGCAGCCCTCCGTGTTTCGGTTCTAAAGTCCAATTGGAATTCCATATAAGTCAGCACTATGGTGTGCACAGTGTCACACTGCTGAACCCTGGGTGTTTCTCCATTTCTTTTTTGCCATTGTCAGAAACCTGAATAATATTCTAACTGATCAATCTCTAGTTATCTGTGATAACTTCCTAAGGGTCTATCTGAGAAGTCTCACTGAGTGGGACCTTATTATTCCTTCAGGCTTTTTTCTGTCACTTTCTCCTTCGATCAGCACTATGTGGCAATGCTTTATCTATTTTTCAAGGGACTAAAAGCTGTTGCCAGGACAGCATGGCTCTGTACCAGTCCTACAGAAGAATTGTTCTTAGGGAAATTATTCTTTCGTTTTCTGAACTAGTCCAGTTGGTTCAGACCGCTTTCAAAGTATTAGCCTTCATTTTACTATGTCAGGTTAAATGTAATTTTTTTATTCCAATAATTGTGTGACAGAGAATCCCATGGCTTCCTAACATTCTCTATGGAGGACGTAAGCTACTGTTCTTACATGCTGATCCCTCACGAACATGTTATTTGAAAGATTGTTCAATTAAATCAAATTTGTTGTATGTAACTGATAGTCAAAGTAGTAGCTTTCTCAAACTCAATTATAGTCATTTAATACATTAAAAGTAATTTTTCTCCTCTTTTCAATCTATGTAAAGACTATTTTAATTTGCTCTTTGTATGACTACAAATGTTTATTACCTTTTTGGAATACCTGCTACTATAAAGCATGCCAAATATACATGAATATTCAGAGACTAAAGACTTTTGGATTTGAACTGAAAAGTCATTTTCAGGTCATGAACCAGGTATAATATTCTACTAGTGGAAGAAATTGCTATAACAAATCACTTTTGAGCCAAACCAATACACTTCTCAACATTTTGTTCAAGCTGTCTGGCTTCGGAGAACTCCTGACTTTGTGCTTTGAGATGCCTGGGAAAATGGCTGTAGAGTGTTCTTTTTAAAAAGTTCAATGCCGTAATAGTCAATAGAAAAGCACAGAGAAAGGTTCTAAAGTAACATTAAAAATACATGCCTGAAAAGTGGTGAATGAGATCATCTGAGAGGCTGGGTGAATTAAAGGTCACTGTGTCTATAGTAAGGAGGTTGAATACCAATGTGCCCTGTAGTTTATTCGAGATCTTGCATAGACTCATGGGTAGCTTTTTGAGAAAAATAAAATGACCCCTGTGTCTTTTTCATTAACTAATTCAGAATATTCATTCCTTCAGAACCTCTGCATCATGTACTTGGAGAAAAACGGAGCTTATTTTCATAAAGGATCCATACGTTATGGTCACCGAGGAAAACCTCAAGTGTATTTTCTTGTGTTTAACATACCTTGACATTAATTAAGGAAGGAAAGAAGGGGAGGGTGCTAACGAATTTTATGGATAATATCACTTATTTAATAAGATCTTCATTTCAATATTAATTTTCTTCCATATCCATCTTCATTGAATTGTCTTAGTAAAAGTAAGTCAAGGCTTTTGTTTCGTTTTGTTTTCTGAGATTGAGATTTGTATAATTCCACAGAAACTTGGCATCCCATGGTAGACAAAAGTCAAGTGTAGTAGGCACAACAGACGACGACGGTAAAGCTTGACCTTCAAACGTCATTTTCTCCTGACCTCTGTGTTGGTCCCCTGCTGTGCCTGACACCTAAGAGGTCCCCATGTGTCTCCCCATCCCTGGGAAGTTGTCACAGCTGGGAGTTTAAAGTACCTGTTCTTACAGCTCACAATGCGACGCGTGTCATCATTTCTTAGAACTGCAAGTGATTTGGGTGCTGTCCAGTTTCTCTCCAGGTTCTCAGCGTTCTTCAGGGAACTCTGCACCATTGGTAAGGAATAAGACATTGCTAAGGGTAAGTGGTGCGGTATCAGTGATGAGGCTGAGAGAGAACACAGTTGCAGAAGCTTTGTCATCTCTGTCAGAACCTGGATAGGTGGCTAATGCTCTATCTTGTCCTGGATAAGATGAGGACTCCCGATAAACACTTGTAGGATGGACAGCAGGTGTCGGGGAGGAACTTTATGAATGTCCTGACAGGAGGTAGCTGTGTTCAGCCTACATTACAAGGAATTATCATTTTCGGATTAGAAAACTCAGTACCAGAGAGAGAGGGTTTAAAGGATTAAAACGAAATGGCTTGATTCTTTTCACCTTTTGGACTGGGAAATATCACAGAAAGGATACAATGTTATCAAACCTTCTTTAAAATGTGGATTTAAAAATTGAAACAAACTATTTAAAAATGAAAGTCTGGATCAGGAATTTTTCTTCCTTGTTGAAAATTTCTGTAAAAGCTCTGAATCTGTTTCAGAGTCCTGATTCACCTTCTTTTTGACACTCCAGCTCTATTTAACTTCTACGGAATACAACCAAATTTTCGTTCTTACTACTTTCTATAACCTATTATCACAAAATTGCAGTTAATTTACACCATGCAGTTCACAATTGAACATCTCAAATTCTGCAACCGGAAATAAAGGCAGATAACTAAAATGGCTGTGTGAATGCTAATCCATTAGTAATTCTGCTTCCTGCCTCTTTCCCCGAAGTGTGATAGTACTATGTTTGAAACATGAAGAACGACAGAAAACAATGTTCATTCTATGGATACTCATCTATATTAGCTTGAAGTAACATTTTTTTATTAAAACTCAGCAGGGATATAGTCATCAAAACTATGAAACTTTCAAAAGCAAAAGAATATCAGCTTGGGGTCACATTGCCTAAAAATCCAGGGGCAAAGACCAAAGTACAAGCACAGAGAATTTAAAGAGCAATGGAGTTTCAAGTGGACTGGGCCACTTTACCAGTTGGATTTTTACCCCACATCCACAGCAACATGAGATGGCATCTATCTTACCTCATTACTACCCTAGACATCAGAATCTCTTGGGGCACAATTAGCCCTTCAAAGGTGTTGCCTTTATTGTTGTCCGTATAGCTTTTCTCCTTAGTTCCCAGTCTCGCTGTCTCCTGACGCCATTCTCAGGGTTTCCAGTTCAATTTCTGAGGAATGGGGATAACCCCTGTCTTTCCTACTAATACATATTGGCAGCTATTGGGTCAATGCATCTCCTATAGCCAAGCATCTATAGCGTCCATTGCATGTGGGTTTTTATGTTAGAATTGATCTGAGAAGAGCAGGCATTCTGGAGTTTCGTTTGCCTTATGTATGGTGGCACTCACCGAGGAAAAGTAGCTTTCAAAAACACAGTGATAGCATTTGATAGCATTTTTATTTTTTTCCATCTAAGATGTAATCAGTAATATATAATACTTTCATTTGGTAGATATCGTATTACCTGTATGCTTGCTTAAAACATACTGTTTATAGATAGATAGATAGATAGATAGATAGATAGATAGATAGATCAATCGATCCTCAGTAATTTTCTCCTGGCCTTTTACTTATAAAGTCTTCACAAAAACCTATAAAAGAGTAGAGTGCAGGATTGTTCCCTAGTTCCTGGTCACCCAGCTATGGAAAAAGGAAACCAAACAGAAGCTCAGATCTGTATTGCCAGTATGTATTCCCAGTAAAATGACCCTCCTATCTACCTAAGTGTCCTGCTATAACATGTAACAATTTGGTACACAGAGAAGGGTGGAACTTATTAATACTAAAGAAAAAGCCTGGATAATGCACATCGAGGCTTTGTTTTAAATGACAAAGTTACTTGTGTTTCTTTTGAGTGTTTCTCCACTATATGTTTATATGTACACACACACACACACAGCTTAAACATTAGAATTGGATTTGTGTGTAATGTAAGCTCACCAACCCTCAGTTGCTCTACCTACCTAATGATGCTAGCCTACCCACTGGGGTCAAAAGTGTGCCGCCCTTCATAGCTTTACAAGATGAATAAAGGGTTCTCGTGACTAACACAGGGACAAGCTGTCCTCATTCCCGCCTCCCACAACCTTTACAATGTAGTGTAAATCGAAGCTGTGAAGAGGTTTGTGATATTACAACCTAGTTTGTGACCCTATGGGGAGTATCATTACCACTGGGAGAAATATTCAATTTGAGCAATTTTCTATAAAATGCTAAGTTAACAAGCCAAGGTAATTGTGTGCTCCCGTTGGCCCTGAAGAATCAGTGCAAATTGCATTTCACACTAATTGGTCTACAGAACTCATGTACAATAAAAACACAGATTTATTGAGCTCTTTAGCAAATGTATACGCACACATATATTTATACACACATACTTTTATTCTTATAGTTTCAGACTAATAGGTACACTAATTAGTCTACCTCCATAAATGTTCCCTTTGGTGGATTTAAAAACAATAATTAGTTGTTTTTGGTGGAATATCACCTTTGTGCTGAATCTAATACAGACAGAGTTAAGTATGTAAAATCTTGGAATATGAAGTTTTCAACAAAAACTGTAGTAAATGACCCTATTTTGTACCATTTCTAACATCAGAATAAACTTGTTACTTACATAAGTCATCTCGTTCTTCCAAGTCTTCTTACTCTACAGACTAACCTTTTCTTTTTCATCTACGTGGCCCTTCAGTTTGCAAAATTTCCTAAATAGTGACTAAGGAGTCTGTTTTAAATCTTCAGTATTTGTTAACTGAGATTTCTGAACAGAATGGGTTGAACACTGCCATCGGTACTGTAATTCTGCCTGAAAACTAAACCATAAGAAATACAGTTAGCAATGGAACAGTCAATTGAGAGCGAATAAGCAACTCCCAGCCGCCGTTTTGCGGTTTTAAGTACATAACAACCACCCTCGAGGCTACCTTGACCTATACTTGGCCACACTGAAAGTCTCAGACAGGGCTTCATTTGGAACAAATAACATGTTATAGGCAAAGAAGCAAAGTGACCTTTCTTACCTTTGGCAAAGAGTTTCGGGGACACAATAAAACCTTGAGTGTTACTCGTTCACTTGCAGTTGCTGGTGACTGTGTGTTTTACGGCAGTCACTCTAGTTGATGAGCAAGTGAAAAATCAGACAAGCAAGCAGACCCAGTAAAGCTCTGGAAATGCCCTGGGCGGACTAACTGAGAAACACTATTAACTGTGGTGTTAATCCTGCCCTTGATTTCATCAAGGAAGTTAGCAATGCTTCATTGGCAGATCAGCATGGGTGTGAAGTACATTCCTATACAAGATGAAAATCCCAACGCTCTTAATTCTCTTTTCTATTTAACCTGCCATGTCTTATGGAAATCCTCTTGATTTGATAAAATGCTCCAGTTAGCTTACCCTGAGTGTGATGTTCCCAGTAGCTGTCACTAAAGGCATAATTTTTGTGTGGTAGAAATTATAACTGATGATAGAAGTCTAAATTCTGAATTCTAAATTCTAGCACATTAGTTTGTAATTATTGTATAATTCCAATCTCTGGATATTTCCTCCAAATTTCAAGTTGATACAGAGTCAACAAAATATAAAGGAAACAGCCTTTTAAAGTGGCAGCCTACATCTGTGATATTAATTTAAAAGATGCATGTAAAGGCATGGAAAACAACACACACATACACACACATGTCTTTAAAAAATATGTATTTATCTTTCAGGAGTAACAGATTTATAGCAATACTAGTGATGAGGAATTGTTATTGTTTCCACTTCTAAACGAAGAAATGAAGACTGAATCTAGAATACCAGCAAATGTTTTTAAAGTGGAATTTTGAAGGAATGTAGCTATATAAATGAAATCAAACAATTACCTAATGTGACTTTTTATAGCAAAGTTACGAATTTGAGGGCCATGTGGACATGTTTTCTGACTTCCCAGAGTCCAAGGAAGGATGATTTAGGACACTTTGTGCTTCCTGGCATTGCCTAGTATGTCACAATGAATGCATTCATTTTTCTAGTTTTCAAGTCAGCGTTTTTGACCTAAGCATAACTTCAATGAATGTGACAGTTCCAAAGCACTCTTGATTGTAGATGATGCTTTCCACTTGTAAAGAAAAGATAGATCATGGACATCGTGTATATAGCACTTCTTAGCCATGTCTAGCCTCCTGGGGAGTCTTGTTAAGCTATATTTTGTAGCTCTCTCCTGCAGTTTCTTCCTCCAGGAAAGAATGAAATAGTTTAGGCCTAAATGGCACAAGTCTCTTGTTCAGTGACAAAACTTATTTTTGAGATACACAGTAGGCCTAAAACATTGTACTATCAGCAGCTGGATGATATTGCCAATGATCAGGCTATTTTGGCTCTCTCAATGTAGGCATCCAGAGTCTGGCTATTTTCATGGGCTCTGATGATTGCTGCTGACCCTTGAGGCCCCATGCTTTCCTGTGAAGGAAAGATGCAGGAAGAGCCACTGTCTTTACTCCTAAGAGAACTTAAATCATGTGCACGTGCCCATCCCTGATCCAGTGAGTACCAGAGACTTGCCAACACTGGCTATCTAAATAAGGAATGCATTTATCTAAAACAAGGCTTGGGTAAGGAGTGAGTGCCCCGATGACATTAGCACCTGTGTGCTGGAGACACAGATCCACTGATAAAGCATTTACCTTGCAACGCAGAGACTTCAGTTCCATCTCCAGAGCCATGGTACTGCACACTTGTCATCCCCATGGTGGGAGGCAGAAACAGGGTTCTCGGGTGCTCACTGGACATCTGAGCTGGTGATTAGAGATCCAGCCTCAAAGGATGGAGGTGACATTCCTGAGGATGACACCTGCTGCTGTCCTATAGCTTCCACTCAAAAGCACATTAACTGGAACCCACGAGAACATGCATACACACATGTATGCACGTTAAGTAAAGGTATTGAGTATCTTTTACTAATAAAGTGTCAGCAATCACTAGACTATGAACAGTGTTCTCCCTAGCAAAGAACAGATATCTTCAACATTTCAGTTTCGAAACATTTGATACTTCTAGCAAACCTGACTTCATTAATGACTCACTTGACAGTAAGACCAGCTAGACAGTGCATCTCACAGTAGGGAAGGCAAGCTGATGCTGTTTTGAGTGAATAGATGATCATTCGTCATTGGCTTTCAAGGTGCTCTTCTGCCTTGCTTCTGGGTCTTCACTTCAACTCTTTTATTCATATCCCTGGGAACAAAATGAAAATGACTCTACCTGGCTGCATACTCACATCACGGGATGCTCACTCTCAGTGGTAGCATGAAAAATAAAAAGATCCACTGGTTAAGTTTGGCACATCTTTATAAAACATACAAACCAAAGGAGAGAAAGGAAGACTTAAAAGAAAGTCATTCAGAATCAACATTTAAAATTTGATCAACCCATTTCATCAGAATGAACAATGCGTTAAACTTTTTACACAAATTTTACTCAGCATCTACCATACCCAGACTCTCCTGCCCCCAAGCAAGGCTGTCACTGTCTTCACTGTTGACAGTGATTTAGTGGACTCTAAAACTGTGCCACGTATTAAATTTATACTCTTCCACAACAAAACTTACCTTTCAAAGAAGTAATTTCCTCTATACCTTAAAATAATCTAATCATAACCTAACCTCCTGGGTGTCTTGGGATTGACCCGTGCCTTCATTTTTGAGAATAAAAGCTGCCAGTAGCAGCATTACCCAAGCTTTCTAGGGAATCCCACATCACACCTTGTGTCCATCAGAGGAAAAGTCTCCTTTGGTCTTCTGACTCTAGCCCTGACTGGTAGTGAAGCCCCAGGAAGTCTCTGAGAACCTGATCTTTGTCTCATTGCTTAGCCTGCCTCCCAAACTACATCTTATTCTTGCAGCATCATTGTGAAAGGCTGAATGAATGCTGAAGCCATCTCTCAGTGTGATTGGTTTGTGACAAGATTGGAATTTCCTGTATCTGTGTAGAGGTTTTAGAGTTCGTCTATGCATTCTCCCCCCCCCCTCAAGATAAAGTTTTTAAATTATTGGAGGAGGGACCTTACAACTTATTAATTGGCAGTGGGTAGGAACCAGAACTTGAAGGGAGTAAATTATTCCAATTGGCAGAAATACACTTGATGTTGCAGTGACATATATTAGTTAATTTTTGCTGTTGTTGGATGTTTGTTTGTTCCAGACAGGGTTTCTCTGTGTAGTCCAAACTGTCCTGGAATGCACTCTGTAGTCCAGGCTGGTCTCAGACTCAGAGATCTGCCTGCCTCTGCCTCCTAAATGCTGGGATTAAAGACATGCGCCACCACCACCCAGCTTTATTAGTTAATTTCTTACCAAAGTCAGTCCTGCTGTCCAAAACTCAAACTTGCACCTAGGTAATCGATGCACTGTCTTCTCACTCTTAAAATTTTCTCCATGAAGTGCTCTTGTTGTATCTGCTGATCCTGACGTCTGGCAAATTCAGTCTTGTGGACAACTCAGATTAGTGTTCCTTACATTCAGTGAAATAGTCTGAGTGAA
This sequence comes from Myodes glareolus, assembly GCF_982192425.1. NCBI lineage: Eukaryota > Metazoa > Chordata > Mammalia > Rodentia > Cricetidae > Myodes > Myodes glareolus. The sequence continues at coordinate 30,720,475 of NC_142032.1, forward strand.
CTGGGTTCACCCACCTGTTTTCAGGGTGAGAGTTTAAAGATTTCTCTCTGTTTCTGTCTCCATTTCGCTCTCTGTCTGTCCTCTAAATCATCTCTGACCTATTTGTAAACGCACAGAATATTTGTTGACAGAAATTCTTTCTCAAATCCTAAATAATGGATTTTAGTGGTTTACACAGAGAAAACAAGATATTACTAATTTTGCATTCACATTCTGTGTGTATGTGTGCATTTTAAAATGTATCCATTCTAATGAGGCTTGTCCAGAAGATATACAAAGACATACTAAACTGGGTAGGTAATGTTGGAGAGTTATCATGCACAGCTCCTCCTCTAATTGAGCTTCATTGCTAATGAAATGGCAGTGGGATTATGGTGCCAGGTAGTTATAATTAAAGGAACACAAATACCATGGAGATGAGGAAAAGAAAGATCAACCTTGGGGTCCCATAAGAACAGCCGTGAACCAATTTTGAACACTTCTGTGTTGACTATGAGCTGAGTTCACACTTGATTAACTTCTGATGGTGTTCATTTCATCTGTCTGATAGAGGTGCGGGCACAGGATCTTGGGAGGATGGACTGAATGCTCTGGTTTCCATAGGTCGAAGCAAGTTGGTGATATGAATCAAGCCAATCTGACTCACTTGACCTCAGACACATTTTATGCTCCCAGTAAGAAAGACTGGATTAGTGAGGACGTCATTAAAAGCACGCATATTCAAACTTATTAGCATAGATAATGAAGGAGTTCTGGTTATAGGAAATATGCATCAATAATTGGTGGGAGATAGAGTTAGGGGTGACTTATGCCTTTAAAATTTGGATGAAGCGTTAAATACCTTTCATTTTAATATATATTTCTTATCAAATAATTGAAATAAAAATTCTTTCTGACTTCTATAACTAAAGGCAAATGGTTTAGTATGCCAAGCTTAGAGATCACAATATTCAGATGAGTCTATTAATGCCCTGTTTCCAGTTGGATGGATACATCAATTTATTCTGCATATTATATAATTTTAATCTCTCACATGTCAATTTCAGATAGCAAATAAGCAGTGCATGATCCTGATCAAAGCTGTTTTATTTCCAGGTCTTTGTGAAATAAAAGGGTGCCCATTCTGGGTTATATAAGGGAAGAGTTGATGGATCATTTGTTTTGAATAAATTGAAGTCTTTGATGGGCCATGCCACTGACGAGCTGTTTTGACTTGCTAGTTTTGGTCACTGGTATCAGAGAAATAGAGAAAGCATCTTTCCATTGTCACTGTAGACTTGGAATTTGAAATCTCAAGAGACCCTTCTTCTGAGCCTGGTGAGCAAAAGTCTGAGCCTAGGAGTAGCTACACAGTCTTCAGTGAGACGTGAGATTTGATATATGACTCACCCACCTATTAGTTATGTGAGTGTTGTTCGTCCATCACACTAAGTTTCTTTCCTGGATACAAAAATGAGATCAATGCTGAAACATTAATCAGATAAAAGCTTTCCCTCTTGCTTTTTCCCTTTTTGAGAAAGAAAACTAATAGGATCAATGACAATACAACCAACTCGGTAAGAGAGCCTGCAGATTTTGATGAAAACACAATGCCCTGTTTAAGTTGGAAAGTAGACCCTCTGTTTATTTTTAGTGATCCAAGATTAGGAAACCATTTCCCAGGAATCACAATGCCACTGGTTTGGGTGGGTATTTTCTTGGCGAACATTCCCTCATGAAAGCACTACAGAAGAATGTGCAGGCTACCAGGTCAGCCACATTGTAAATGGCATTCTCTCAACATCCCTGTTTTTTACAGTGAGAGAATTGCAAGTTCGTTCTGTAGGGGATAAAAAAGGGTGGGAAACCCTAAGCTCTGAGACTGCTAAAGTCAGTACCTTTCTCTATAGCCAGATCCTACTGACCCTGCACATTTAGGTTCCTGTCGTCTTTGTGAGAGAGCATTCTTCCTTACCATAATATTATTTTAAGGCTTCTGCTACTGTATTGGGAGCAAAGATGGCTATAAAGGGGAAGATGGGACCATAGGAGGGAGATGTAGATAATCCAGTTCATTCATGGGGTTACTGCTAGAACAGGGATCTGTTTCCATTTCATTTCTTCTCTCACTTTGTTTTTTGGGGTTTTGTTGTTGTTTTGTTTGGGAGGTTGTTTTGGTTTGGTTTGGTTTTTGTTGGGTCTTGCTTTTATAGAAAGCAGCTTGTAACGTCATTCTCATACATTAAACAATCATATATACTGTTCATGTTCCTGAAGAAAAAGTCTATAAGATCCCAGTTAGGAAATCAGCCTGTGGTTCACACGGGAAAGCGGCAGTGCCACACCTAGCTGCCCGGGAAGGACTACGAACAATAAATCATTCTTCTGAGCTATCAACCCTGAGATGGCTCTGTTTTTCTTCTCTACCCCGGAATGCCTTCCTCTCCCCCACTCCTTTGCTCTCCTCTTTTTTTCCTTGCTGCTTCTGCCAGCCTCAAAATGCAGCTCACATCATCTGTCATCTCTTTGGCTGACATTTCCCTCCCCACTTCAGCTCTGGTCAATTCCTGGATCCCGTGGAAGAATCTCTTTTCTCTGCACTTCAGATCTATGTGGAGATGTGTTTCTCTCCTGGGTAGTCCTTCTTAGCTCTTCTTGCCTACACCCCTGGCCAGGGAGGTCAAAGGATCAGTATAGGACTCCCGTTGCACCAAGCACACACCTGTGCTGTTTGTTGCCCTGTCACGTGATAATTGGTGATGACTTATGGTCACATCTGTCTCTTCTCAATGTATATAGTCTATAAATTCCACAACATAATTATTACTCACCATCGTACTCAGTACCCAACGTTTCATACATGCCCACATGCAGTTGTCATGGCTAGGCTATTGTAATAATCATGATGCCCAGGTTATAATATGGTGCCTGAAAGTGATAGGAACTATATATGGCTCCAGATTTTTCCAGACTGCTGTCCATTGGAATGACATAGAGTAATGTAATGGATCCACACACACACTCACACACATGCGCACACACACACACGCACGCGCACACACACTCACACACACATTCAACAATAGGCATCGGGAGTGAGGAATGAAAGATCTTAGGGTGTGGTAAGTAACCAAATGGATGCTTCAGTAAAGAGAAGCTCTCTTCTGGAGATAGCAAAGGATGTAAACCTCTTGGGTTAAATTCCGTTACAAAATCCATAACCGAGGGAACATCATTGATTGAATTAACCTGTTCCACCTGTTAGTGAGAAGCAGCAGCTTCTATTTCGGGTCACTCATCTTCTGTTGGAAGCATGGCGGGCTCATCAATCATAACTCAGACAAGAGACTTAGAGTAGCCACGGAAGAGACTGTGATCCATTCTCTAAACCTGCTGGCAAAGCCCCCTGCTTGTCATCTCACTGTCAAGAATGGACATTCAATTAGGAGAGCAATTATTGATTTTCACCTTAAAATTCTCCATAGTTATTTTACAGACAAATCTTTTTCTTCACCTTTCAGACACTCGCTATTGACAGATGAGGACATGAAGCTTTAGCAGATAGGCTTACCTGGGAGATGGATAACAGTCAGGCCCCGTGATTGTTAAGGCTCTTTTCCCTTTTACTACAAGATAATGAAGAAGATATTGACCTATGCAATTGGTTTACAGTATCGCCAAGTCCAGCACTGCATCAGAAAAAAAAAAGTTACATAGAAGAAAGCCTTTAAACTCTTAGAATGGGCTTTAAATTTTGAGAAGAACTTGGAGCCCATGCTACTTGCAAAGCATTTTTTCCATGCTGAGTTTTTAGTTGTGCTTACTAAATGTACTTTATATACTAGCTATTCTTGGCTACTGTGCTTTGAAAGAATGGCACTACTCTATTCCTTATCCATTTTTTAAACCGAATTATCCTTAACTTCAAAAAGCAATAACTTTGTGACTTCTCATTTTGGTTTGGGTAGAGAGTTTGTGGATTTCTTGATGCGAGGGGTCGTGCATTTGTAGCAAGGAGTTGACTGGGGAAGTAGTTATTCAACTGCTTGGCTGAGAAGGAGAATCTATTTGAAGCATAGGTCATTCATGTGATAAATCACTACTGTCGTTCACGAGTCTTGTTTCCCTCCGTGGAAGCCTTTATTCAAAGATCAAGGGGACTCCTCTGATGTCTTTTATGACCCAGCTTCTAAAGCCACCAGCTATTACTTTCACCATATTTTATTGAGTAAAACAACTACTTATGTTCATTCACATTAGGGGTGAGTAAATGCTAGGAATAGGCATTGGCATTGTCTAAATAAGAGTGATTTGGTGTTGTCTAAAGAGTGTTAATGTCTCATGTAATAAGGGCAGATGTCCTATTAGATATATTGGCATAGCTGTCTTTGGAAAATAGAGCCAACCACACTGTCCAAGATTGAAATTGAGAACCATTATTCTAGGGTTAAGTAGTAAACAGTATATGACCTTGTTTCAGAAAGGTTAGGGGCTAACAGAAAGAGAAGAGAAAAGCATGCGTAGTCATTTTACAAGCTGTGACCTGAAGGTTTAAAGGCTTAGAAAAGAGAACCACTTGGAAGTGTTGAAGGTTACTAAAAGGAAGAGTTGAAATGTGTTTTGTCCTGTGCTGAGATAAAGTGGTTCCGTCTAGACCTGACCCAGTCATCAGCAATCAGAGAGCTGATGTTGATGGTGACTTATAAAATGCTAGGCTCCATAGTCATGGAAAGAAAGCAGCAGGAAAATACAGTTATGTCTATGGTAATAGTAGTGAAGCTGTTAACACTCAAGTACAAGGAGGAAGGACAGGACCTGGAGTTACAGGATTCTTATAGAGGAGGCTACCCGTTATTCTGTCCCAATATCCCAGGTGCATGTGGTCTTGGAAGGTGATCAGTCTATAGGAGATGGGAGGTTAATAGAAAGCATTACTAGGATGAAACAGCTTCCATGCACTCACCCTTGGTAGGCAAGACTTCCTGTGATGTCTTTGTTTATTAGTCTTCCATGCTGTTGTAAATAATTTGTCAGTATTCTGCCTAGTAAGTCTGTCTAGTAAACTCACCAAGTCCCCTCGTTGCACTTGGGTGGAAATTATGTCTTTGACCTGTCATTTGTTCCCTCTCGAAGAACACATGGCCGACTATTCCAGAAAATGTCGTGTCACAAATTGGCATCCAATTTCAGACACGATAGAACTAAAGATGAGGTTGAGGTGGGTGGTTCCATGGCCTCTCCAATGATGTGGATTTTTATTGTAGTGACAGTTGCGCATCCCTTGCTGTGGGTAAAAAGAGATGCACGGAGGCTGAGGGACTCAGAATGAAAGTCAGAGTGAACTGCCTGTCAGGAAATCCAATGGAACTGTTTTCCTCTATGTGGTATTGAATAATATGCTTCCTTGATGCATCTGCTAACTGACCGATTACAAAACAAATTATAATCTTTGAAAGCAACATGTATAAGGAAGGATTACAAGATGCCCTTGTTGGTACACACTTATAGGATTCTTGCTGAAGAGAATGTCAGAGAAACTATGAGGAAGAAATTGGGCACAAATGGGGCATAGCAGTGTTTTGACTGATTAAGATTATGTTTGCCAGAGAATTAACAAAAGAGAAAGGAAGCCATTGTCTTAGTGATGTAGTCCCTGGTGAGTTAGCCATACTCTAGCGGATGAATAGCTCCATGTCCATGCTCTGGAGGGATAGCCCTGGTTAAGCTTATTAGGTTAACAAACAAAGACATGATAGTGGGGGATTTTCAGGAGGGTTGGAAGACAGGAGGAGGAACTGGAGGGCGGAGAGGTGAGTACATACACAATACATTATATGCATATTGTCCAAAGAATCGATAAAAATCAAAATAAAGAAGGGTTTAATTCAATAGGGACTTCAGGGTAGGTAAAGGGGTTTGGTAGCTTTGGTGGGTACCATGGTAAGGTATAAGGATCATTGATTTAACAGTTTGTTGATGAGGTGTCAGGTAGCAAATAAACTTGGGGCTTTATACATGCTCACTAAACATGCTACCAACTAAGTTATATGACTAGACTATGACTTAGGTTTTCAAGGTTTAATGAAGTTGCAGTGTCTCTAAATTTTCATGGGTAGTTTAAATTTTCACCTGGTATTGGATAGAAACCAAGATATGTTTAATGGTCTTTGAACATTATGTATGTTACTTCTTAAAAGGGAATTCATAACTGTAATTTTAAAATAGTCTTAAAGGGATGGGTAGCGAGATGGTTCGAGAGGTAAAGACGCTAGCTGTCAAGACCGACAACTTGAGTTATAGCCCAGGGACTGCGGTAAGCGGGGAAACAGACTCTAGCGAGTTCTCCTCCGACCTCCACATGTATGCTGTGATGCGACCACCCCCAAAGAGAAATTCAAATTCAATCAAATGTTTCTAACAAAAAGATTCATTTTGAATTAGCATATATAATAATCCTAATTTTACTTTTTCCTCCAAATAAAATTACTTGAAATTGTAACTCTACTCTCATTAGAATTATATGATTTAAGTTTTTAAGTTAAAAGTTTTGCTCTAGATAGCTTTACAATGAAAAAGACTAATTGCTTTCCTCGGCCGCTTTTGTCAGTCCATACTAAATTACACTGTGTTCTCAGAAGGGAAGGCCAATTGGAGTTCTAGAAGGCCCTGTGTACTGGGTGGCTATGTGACCAGCTATAATTACTTAACCAACTGTTTGGATGAATGAAGGACCAGTGACCATTAGTAGCACTCACAGGTCAAGGAAAGGAAGTATAACTTTATTTGCTTCGTTGAAATCAGATTTTTTTGGAAGAAAAGTAAGTAGGCCATGTTAGATTTTTAAAGAACTGGAGGGAAAAAATGGCATGCATGACCCTTGACAACAAGGTATCAAACAAACAAAAGAGAAACGCTGGCTTTCTGTCTTGCGTCTGAGTATAATCTAGCCTTTGGGTAGGGCTTTCTTTGCTGAGAATGCTCATAGCTCTAACCTAGAATTTGATGGGAGCAAATGAATAGCATGAACTATGGGGCCAGGTGTGTAAAATAAAGAGAAATCTTTAAAAAAAACTAATGGGAAGGAAAGTCGACCTTCCCACGAAGAAAATAATTTGTGCAAGCAATTCTTAAATGCAGACACATAAGATGTAAGCTCTAGGCCAGAAAGCTAGTGTAAAATTTTCAAAATTCAGGACACCCCTCCCTCTCGGAACACTGCCCTTCCCTACAAGGGTAATTTTTTAAGTCTTTGAGAGTTGTCTCGCTGCTGCCAGAATGTCCTGAGAAAAATACTACTACCTATAATGTGGGAAGATATTACTTGAGAACTCGATAAAGTCTATTTTTTCTTTCTTTCTTTCTTTCTTTCTTTCTTTCTTTCTTTCTTTCTCATTAGATAGATGGTTGGGACTTGCAAAGAAGGTTTTTCAAACTACTGTTTATAAATCTGAGCCATGGGAGCACAGCTACGTGAGATAGCGAGGAAGCCAGAAATCCACCTGCTGAGAGCCAAGCTATGAGGACTGAGCTAGAATCCACTGTTCCATTACGCACCTCGGGCCTGTGCAACAGAAACCCCGTTTTGATTTCGCCTGCCTTCTGTCTTTATTGCCTCACAGAAGTATGCGTATGCATGGGGGCTTTCCAGTTCTATAAATAAAGATATAAAGTATATCAGGAATACACCAGCTCCCTACACAGAGAGTGAAATGTTCAGTAGCAGTCATTTTAAACATCATCAGGGGATGTAAGGAGAATATTGGACTAGATACAGGGCTCTTTCTAGATTCTTGCTTCGCCTCTAGGTAACTCAGTCAACCCAGGCCAAAGAAGTTCAAATCTCTGTTTTTCCACTTGGGCAGTTCTCACTCATCAATAGAGATGGATATTGTAGGTTTCTGAGAAGGTAAATGAATGAGGTATTTATAGATCATTTCTGTGCTATACAATTCCAAACAGAAGAACAAATCCATGATTACTCTTCTCCCACCAGCAACTGTAGAATGTTGTACTCACCAAGGATCACCATTATACTTAGAGATAGCTGCTATTACTGGCCTACATGCTCTAACTTATAGTTTTTGTTTAGTAACCAACTACAGACCCATCTACATATTCTTGCTCAGTTCTCAGGGATTTGAGCCAGGTACACTTTTCCAGGCAGGCTCCAAACATGCAGGTGAGCTTTGTCTCTGGGCGAATCTTTCTACCTTATCTAGCAAAACAATTATTCCAGGAATCTTTCCCTTTAAACACCTTCGTGAAGAACAGACTCTAGCTCAGTAAAACATTCAATAAAAAAAGAAAGCTAGGAAAATGTGTCATTGAACTGCAGGATATATCAGCGCTAACTCTAAAGCATTTGCTCTACCAATAAAAATCACTTAGACAAGAATAATGAGTAAATATAATTCAAAGGTGTTGCATTTGAAAGTGGGTAGATTATTTTCTCTTTGAAAGGTACATGGTATCAAAGTTGACAGAGTCCCAAATTGTTGCTCCTTCTTTGTAGGTGCATTGGCATGTCCTGCAGCAGCATCCTTTTGTATATTACGTGATCAGCTGTATTGGTTTCTTCTATATAGAGATATGATAGGATAATCTAGATCCAATAATCTACCCTTTTATCCTATCATATGTGTGTATACATATATATATATATATATATGTATGTATGTATGTATAATCTTATTCACCCTTGTTCAGTGCTGTGACTATGTGATTATACTCATTGCCATAGAAACATCTGTTTTACTCTGTGTGAATTCTTGGAAGGCCATCACTTTGCTGGTACACATGCTTACACGCAATAACAGCAACAACAAACAAACACCACCCAACTGGAGCTAGAAGTACCCCATTTCCTACATCATAGTTTGGGTTACAAATGAATTATTCATGAGATTTATTTGAAAATTTATTGCTTAAAATATTGTGGGACTTCAGTTCTAAAGTGAGAACCTTAAGACGTGTGTGTGTGTGTGTGTGTGTGTGTGTGTGTGTGTCTGTATGTGTGTGTGGCTGAAGTAGAAATATTTTGGGGTTGCCCAGTTTAGCAATTCATCTGACATATGATTATGACTATACTATACTTCTCAAATTCAAATTACTACATATTGTCCAATGTCAGTTCTCATGTGTAGTGGGGTCCTGGAGCAAGGATACACACAGAAGCTTGCCCGAGTGAGGCATTCACTACCCAATTCAGCTCTATCCTCGTGTCGTTGGGGTTTTCTAAAGAATAACGTTGGCCTAAGTCATTTCAAATCAACAGAAGTCAGCAGAGGCTCTCTGTGTGCTCTTTCTCAATTCTACTCTTTGAAGTGGGCACGCCTTCACTGCTCAGGTCTAACTAACTCCAATCATTGCAGGTGTGGTGGCATTGCAGGTGTGATGGCATGTGCCTCTATTCTCAGATGTTGAGAAGAAAAGACAGGAGGAGAAACACAATTCTGAGAAAAGTAGAAGTCTGACCAAAAATAATTCTGGCCCCGTGTCAAAGTGCAATGGCGAAAGAACTTGATAAATCTATGCTGATCACCAAACTGCCGTCCAAATTGCTTGCAGTAGTACATACTGCTTTTGCAATGCTTTTTTTCTTGTTATCATCATGAAATCTCCTGAGGCTGCATAGTGATCCCCCATTATCTGTGGATTCCATGTCCGTGGGTCCAATGCACTACAAATCAAAAATATTTATCTATAATAAAAGTATTTCTGGGCTGAACATACACAGACTCCTTTTTCTTGTCATCATTATCTAAGCAATATCATGTAACAACAAATTACATAGTATTTATATTGTATTAGGTAATACAAGCTATGGAAATATGATTTAAAGTATATAGGAGATATATAAATATGCCATAATGAAAGCACTGAACCCACTTAAATAAGATACCCAAGCATCTGTTCATTTTTTATATCCAAAGGGGTTCTGGAAGCAATCTTCCGTGGATACCAGCGGTTGTGTATATGCTTTGATTTTGATGGAGTAAGTCTGTGCTATCAACTGAATTGTTTCTACGTAGAACTAAATCAAATTCATGCCAAAAGAAGATTGCAAAAATACAGCAAAAGGGAACAAGAAGAAGAAAATGAGATAGGTAGAATGGTGTGGATGTGTCTAATAATACTAGGAATTGGCTCCAGTCTTAATCACTTAAGTTCAGAGATTATTTCACCATTGGGTAACTACGCCTTATTAATTTATATCATAGCCAGAGATAACTGTTCTTGTTCTACTATGAGAAGGCTTTTGGGTAATAGGAGTAGGAGTCAGGGATCTTCCCAACTTTTCTCTGTCTTCTGGGCTGTATTATTAAAGGGCAAGGCACAGAAATCCCCTGACCCTCATTATTCAGTCCCATGTGACCCTTACTCTCAACCTCCCTCTGACCATGCCAGTGTAAGGATTTGGGACTTTTATTATTATTTTCAGGGGCAAGAAGCTTTTAATTAAGAGTTGCACATTTCTCTAGAGTATCAGAATATGCATACTACATAAAGAATAATCAAACCAAATCAAATAATTGTGTTCTGTACAAATGGAAATTTGAGAAAAAAACTCTCTTAGAAAATGCCAAGTCAAAAAGTTGCATCTGATTACAAGAATGTCAGAAAAACATTAACCTTTGTTGTCTTGGGCTGGGTTGAGGACTGGTGGGACACACTTCTGCCATTTCAGCATGAGAATTGGATTAAAGTCACTGCAGTTTTGTATTAGACAGCCAAGGAGAAAACACCATCCATACTGAATTTAACTTCCATCTGAATTTTCTGGATTCTGATTAGTTTACTCAAAGCTAGCTTCTCTTTGTAACTGAATCCTTACCTAGCTTGTCCATTATCTTTTTTCAGGCTCTTCTGTAGTCAGGTGCATGCTTGGAACACATGGTCATTCCCAGTCCTCAGTTTCCCAGCATCTGCTCTTTAAACACATATGTTCTTAAGGTATATGAAACCACAGGAGGCCACTTATATGAATATTCATGACATAATCTTTACTAATCTGTAAGTTTGGCCATTTACAACATCCATAGGACCATGTGCTCAATGCCATTGACAGTTTGCCTTTTATCACATGCACTTTCTATGTTGCGTGCAGTAGAAATGGGATGATTGCCCTAGAGGTTATGATATGAAAAGCTACAGGGGAAAACCCAGCAACTTAAATTCGCTTTATAAGGAAACTATCTAGTCAATATCCAATTCATACATTAAGTAAAACTCTTTCTAGAAAAGTCAAATGAGGGTGTTCATGTATTAGAAATGTTTTGTTTCCAATGGCCAAGACCAAAAACACTGATGACAACTTATGCTGGAGAGGTTGTGGGGTAAAGGGAACACTCCTGCATTGCTGGCATGACTGCAAGCTAGTACAGCCCCTTTGGATATTAGTATGATAATTTCTCAGAAAATTAGGAAATAGCATTCCTCAAGACCCAGCAATACTACTTTTGGGTATATATCCAAAGGATGCTCAATCATGCCACAAGGACATGTGTTCAACTATGTTCATAGCAGCTTTGTTTGTCATAGCCAGAAACTGGAAACAACCTAAATGTCCCTCGACTGAGGAATGAATTAGGAAAATGTGTTACATTTATACAATGGACTACTACACAGCAAAAAATAACAACATCTTGAAATTAACAGGCAAATGGATGAATCTAGAAGACATCATATTGAGTGAGGTAACCCAGACCCAGAAAGACAATTATCATATATACTCACTCATAAGTGATCTTTAAACATAAAACAAAAAAAAAAAACAGCCTACAAATCACAATCCCAGAGTACCTAGACAACAATGAGGACACTAAGAGAGACAAACATGGATCTAATCTGCATAGGAAACAGAAAAAGACAAGATCTCTTGAGTAAAATGGGAGCATGGGGATCATGGGAAAAGGTTGAAGGGGAGGGGAGAGGCAGGGAGTGGAGCAGAGAAAAATGTAGCGCTCAATAAAATCAATTTAAAGAAGAAATATTTTGTTTCTCAGAGTTTGATTTTAAAAGCAAGTGATCCAGTAGACTCCCCAGGTGGTTTTACCAAAATGAGTTTAGTCTTCAGCCTTTTAGATTCAAGAAATCAATATTATTTGTTAGTAAGACTCATGAAGTCAGATTCCTGGTACCCAAATGCACAAAAGGAACAATGTCAACACATATATACGCCTTCTGTAATAACAAATAGTTACCATTTGCAAAGAACCCACCTTAAAAACAATTATAACAGAGAATCACTTCACCTATTGGGATTGCATGTGGCAGTCAAAACAAGCAAACTAACTCACAAACTAAAATAAACAACGTAGATTTGACACCAGATAATACTGTGCTTTCAGCTTCTTCACCCCACCCTAAAACCTGAGGTTTGGCTTATCTGTAACACAAGGGTCACAGCATCAGCTCTTAAGACTGATCCGGTATGTGCTGAGCCTGAGCACAGTATCAAGACATACAAAGTTCATCATTAAACCCCTGTCATTGATAGCTGGTTTCCTTCCTACTCTTGCTCTGCCTACTTATTAACAGCAATACATCAAATAGCTCCTATTAGTATCTACTCAAAGCCCAGTTCTTTCCAAGAATCAGCCTGCCTGCTGGGGTGGTGCTGACCAAACTGCACAGCTCACAGTAGAGGAAATGGTGCAAGAAAAATGAGATTCTAATCAGAAAGCAGTCAGTAGCGATTACTATGTAGAGAAAATCAACCTGATCCTGTTTATGGCTCCTAGCTCTTAGTGCCTGCTACATTCATCTCTCTGTGAATCCTGCTGCACTTACCCAGTAAACCACTTAGTATATTCAGAATGACTGTCCCAATCCCTTTCCTTGTTTCATATAATGTATGACAAGAGGGCTCTGAACATTAATATCACACTGGACTTCTTAGAAAGATGCTGTCACAGCCTAATCAGAGGCCTGACAAATTAGAAACCACACTGAAACCAGATTGATGATTCAAATGAGAATGCTGAAGGTTCACCCTAGGGTATACTTTGGTCTCCCTTATGGCCACAGGTCAACCATCATATGAAGTCATGAACAAGTATCCATCCAGCAGGGTGAACTTATCTCAACAAAACTTATTTCCGAGCTTCACTGCTTTATATGAAATACCCTTTTTTTTCTTTCTCGATCACTATACAAAACCCCAAAACATTGTTATGTAAAAGACACTAAATAAGACTTCTCGTTTCTCTCTAAGTCTTTGTTTAAAAATACCCCTGTTGCTCCAATTCTGAATCTTGGCAAGTAGCCTCATTTATACTTAAGGGAGAAGATAGATTGGTATCCTCTTTGAATCACTTCTAGAGTTCACTTTTGCCTACGCCAGTATTTATTTTCCATCTCCTTGAGTTGGAATTTCATCTCCAGTCTAGCTCCTTGAAGTCTTTTGTTTTTCCTTATTTTTTTTTTAACTTGACTTTTCCATCAGTCCTGTTGAAGTAATTCCAATGCCAGCTGACACGGGCTGCCTGGAGGAACTTGACATTGCTCTTGGACAATCTGAGTCTTCTGGTGTTTCTAAAGGAAAGTGGAGTCCTTCTGGGTTTGCAGCCACTTAGAAGTGGATACGCAATTACTTTTCAAATCCATGCAGATGCTACAGTTATCTATAATCCATGGTCCATAAGGAGTTTGACCTTCATAAAGAAATGTTTTTGTCAAGACTAACTTCAAGGCGTTGGAATCACATATTGAACCTCTTCACAGAGATGCTTCTCTATAGTCTGCCAAGCTTCAACTCATGTGTTTCTTTGTATGAATCATTAGGACAGATAAAATAGCAATACACAGTGACCTTCATATTCACTATTAAACCAAAATGTTTGCCTCCATATAAAGAAATCTGAGGTGTTTGTTGTTCTTCAGATTTGTAGAACAACAAACCTTATATTGTATGCATCCCAATCAATCTGATCTTACATATTTAGGGCTCATACTCTTAAATGGATAAGACACGTTTTTTTTAAAGGAATTTCTTTAGCTTTTGCATGAAAGTTTTCTCCTGAAAGTTCTTTCTTTTTCAGATTCTGAATCAGATCTCTTACTATTACAATAACTACTAATGGATGCAGCTCCCACTCATTTAACTAAGGTCTGCTGTTTACAGAGCTAAAAACACACATTGTACTTTAAAGACCCAAGCCAGTGATGAAATCGGCACGCTGTAATGCAGATCTTTTGGATTCTGGACCACGGCTTCATCACTAAGTAGCTTGTGTAACAACAATGAGGTGGAAAACTTAAATTTCATTCATCCCTATTTAAGAAGCCCAGTTAGGGGTCATGGGTTTACTTTACAGGCCTCGGGCTTTCTTTAAGCAATACTACTTGATGACAAAGACATTTGTTCTTTGTATTGTCAGACACGGTAAAAAGAAAGCATTTTCAGCTCCACAGATTTCTCCAAGGGAGGCTGTGAGTTAGTGATGTTGCACAGAAACCTTAGCTCATCTACCAGTAAAAGAGTGGTTTAAAAATAAATCATGAAAATTCCCAAGAGAGAAAGAGAGATGCCTCAACTGAGAAGGTACTTAGGAGCCATGAATGTGTTTTTCTTACAAGAAGATTGTGGAGCTACAGAGGGAGGAACTAAAATTGTGTAGGGAGAAACCGAAAAAGTGGGGCTGAAGAAGCATCTTTTACATTGCTCAGGGCTGGAGGTGCTTTATATGTCTTTCTGTGTACTGAGCAAATAGCTCAATAAGAACTAGATGAGAATCCTTTAGTGATAGATAATGTTTTCTCCCTAGTTGTATCTGTTCCCTGAATTTGATTATTGATATCATTCACTTGATATTTGGCCTACTAATATTCAAACTAAGTAAACCTACCTTTTGAATATAAGAATCTCAATGTCACTGGGCAGTGGTGGTGCACACATTTAATCCCAGCACTTGGGAGGCAGAGGCAGGCGGATCTCTGGGAGCTCGAGGCCAGCCTGGTCTACAAAAGCTAGTTCCAGGACAGACACCAAAGCTACAGAGAAACCTTGTCTCAAAAAAAAAAATAGAATCCCAATGTCTCTACTGAATATAAAATTAAAAATACTCTTATCTGACCTAGAGTTCTCTCTCAATACCCAAAGCTCATTCCAGTTTATACCACAGTTTATTCCAGATACCAAAATCCTAAGACATCCAGGTCCCATGTATAACTACTCTGTGTTACATGTGTAACTACTCTGTACCATCCTGTATAGTTTAGATAATTTCTAGAATTCTTATGATACCAAACACAATATAAATGCCATTAAATTGTTATGTAGTTGAGACAATATGTGATTTCAGTGATAATAACAAAAGAGTCTTTGTGTTTCCTCCAGGAAAATCACTTTTAGAATTGTTTTGATCTGCAGTTGACTGAGTTCGTGGACGTGGAGCAGACGTAGAGGAATGATTGTGTATAAGTTTAGCAGAAGTATAACCCTAATTATTTGGACTAGCTGTAATTTCTGCATTCCTTTGATAACATTGTTTGCTTACAAGAATTGATTTTGCCCACTGATGTTTTGAGACCTCCAAGATCTAGATGTGTTTCTTGTTTTATTGGTTAAGTCACTTCAACTAGATTCTTCTGTCCCAAGAAAGAAGTGAACAAGGCACCTTATAAGGCTTTCTTCTCCCTTCTGATTATTGTGTTTTTGTTGATGTTAATTCCCATCATAGAAATGTCTTATTTGACCTCCAAATCTTTACTCCTTGCTAGAAATCAACCAAATGTCAATTTCTAGGAGCATTAAAGAGCCCATATTTTAGCCATATCTTCTTAACTACCAACTCTTTCACAACGTAGCAATTATGTCTAATACTGTATGCCTAGGTTTCTAAAGCTAATATTCTACTTGAGAACCATGTGGGCTTTAAGTCTTGCTAGGTCCAGAAATGTATTATACTTTTCTCACAGAGACTCTGTCAGGAACAAGGAATTTTACAGCTTCTCTTGACCTTTTCATAGCCACTGACCTAGTAGAAAATAACTTACTATGACTTGAGCCACATTCCAAATTTCAGATGTTTAGAGTAAAGTTGAATTTTTATTTTATCTCAGTCACTGGTCTACAGAGCTCTTTTACCCATTGTGTCTCTCGGCATTCTCACATTTGGCCTTATGTTCCTCTCAAAATCTTACAAAGAAAATTGTGTTCAGAAAACGTTAGCTGGAGTTACAAGTGTTGAACTTTTGCAGCTGCCAGTGTCTTCTACATATTAAACATCTATATGAAGTATAGCTGGCAAAGATCTTCTCCCTTCTGGAGATATTTGTTCACCCTGCTGGTAGTTTTCCCTGCTGTACAGAAGCTCTGAATTTTCATATAATAACATATATTGATTCTTGTAACGATTTCTTATGCTGTTGGGGTTCCATTAAGAAAGTTCTTACTTATATCTGCATCTCAAAGTGTTTTACTTGAGTAGTTTCAGGTTTTTAACTAAGCCCTTTGATCTACTTTGAACCTCCAGGTAAGAGGTGTTGTGGAATATTTGTTTAGCTATGTAAAGATGTGTTGCATTTATTTAATTATGTAAAGGTGTGTTACTGTTTCACCTTGCCTGCCTAAGGCTCCTGTGTGACCTAATAATTAGCTGAACAGCCAATGACGAGGGAGGAGGTATAAACAGAACTTCCGGGCAGGAAGAGTAAGTAGGAGGAGGAATTTAGACTCAAGAAAGAAAGAAAAAGAGATAAACAGGGAGACGCCAGGGACTAGTCAGTCAGACATGGAGGAAGCAAGAAAGTAGGACATACAGAATGAAAGAAAGGTAAAAAGCTCCAAGGCAAAACCATAGATGACTAGAAACAGGTTAAATTAAATTAAAAGAGCTAGTGGAACAAGCCTAAGTTAAGACCAAGCATTCATAATTAATACATCTCCATGCCTGTATTTGGGTGCTAGTTGGTATCCTGAAGAAAGTTTCAACTACATGTGGGTCTACTCTCATTCTTCTGCTGACGGCTGTCAGCCAGTTTTGCCAACACACTCTGTTGAATGGGCTCCATTACATACAGTGTATTTTATATGCTTTTGTTAAAAATTTGTTGTCCATATCTGTATGGGTTTACTTTGGGGTTATTTCTTATATCCCACTTGTCTATATGTGAGGAACGCCTGTGTACTGTTGGCGGGTTTGTAAACTGATGCAGCCAATAGGAAGTCTTTCTTTTCTTAAAAGCTTTCTTAAAAACTTGAAACAAAAAGCGCCATATAAGAGAGCTGTGCCGTTCCTGGGCTGATCCCCAAAGGACTTGCATCTGACCACAGAAGTGCGTGCACTTCCATGTTATCACTGCTATCTTTGCCACTGTACCTGTATAGTATAGTTTGAGGCCAGCCATTGTGATGTCTCCAGCAGTATCCTTTCTGATTAGGCTTACTGACTCTCTCTGTTCTTTTGAATTTTTAGATTTTTCCCCACATCCCATGAAGTGTGTCATTGGAATTCTGATGGTGTTGCATTAAATCTGTAAATTACTTTTGGTTGTATAGCCATTTCCACAATACGAATTGTGTAAATCCATGGTCATGACATAAAACTCTCTATCGGGACGTGGACCAGTGAATTAGACACAGCTTTCAAAAGAAACACATATGCCCAATAAACATTTTTAAAGTGTTCAATATCTTTGACCATCAGGAAAATTCAAACTTACTTGAAATTCCATTTTACCCCAGCTAGAACTGCTATCATATAAAAACAAGATAGCAAATGCTGTAAAGACAAGCAAAACCAAGGAAGCCCTGTTCACTGTTGGTGGGTGTGTAAACTGAGGCAGATAGTATAGAAATCACTATGGTGATTTCTTTAAAACTGAGACTGAAAGTTCGGTATAATAGCTGTACACGCCTAGCTTACACCAATGGACTTTATGTAGGACCACAGATACACTTGTGCGTCCATGCTTCTCACAGGCCTACTCACAATAGCAGGAAAATGAGCTCAGCCTCATAGCCATCAGCAGATGAATAAATAGATAATGAAAATATGGAGCGTACACATAGTGAAATTTTATTCACTGTAAAATAAATTAAAATGGTAAAATTTCCAGGAGATGGTATAGATCTGAAAAATATAACATCAAGCAAGATGACTCCAACTTCAGCAGACAACATCACATATTCTCTCTTATATGCAAATCTACCTTATAGTGCAGACGTTTGTGTATGTAATTGGGTATGAATGTTGATAAAGCCTAAAAAAAAAATAAAAGAGAGACCAAAAGAGAGTACAAATAGCTCTCAGGCTTGCTGGGAAGAGGATCAAAGGGCACATGTGACCTGAAAGCAGAAGGGAGGCTGGAGGTCCCACAAGGAAGGGAGAGGATATGTGAGGAGAATCTACTAACATACATGGTATCTAAAAACGCCATCGTGATACCTAGGATCTTACATAGTGAGTTTTGTAAATGAATAAAAGAAAATCATAGATGAGGTAGTTTATAAATAATAGAGTCTTTTCCTCCTCGAAATTCTGAAGGTCAGGAAATCCAAGATTAACAAACAGAGTCCGAGTCTGGTGGAAGCCCACTTCCTGTTTCACAGATGATGTCTCCATCTTGTCATGGGGAAGGGTCAGAGGAGGTCTGTGAGTTCTCTGCTAAAGGGCCCTGAGGCACAATTCCTGCCTTCATGACCCAATCCATTACTAAAGAGTCCACCTCCTAAGACCTTCTCAGTCAAGACTAAATTTCAGCAAGTGGATCAAGAGCTGACCCGGACATTCAGTGTGTAGGGGGAGATATCTCATCTGTTGTGTGCCCGGATGGAGACAAACAAGGATGGTGATGTTAACAAGTCTCTATTTGATGCTAAGACATCACACAGGTAGACACTCCCTCAGTCTACACAAACCTCCTCATTCTGGAGCCATAGCTGGAATCCTGGTCTCTTTGGTTGCCCAACCTAATACCATTTCCTTAACACCCGTCCAACTAGTAATTCTTCTCCATCTTATGCCAACCCCTGAAAATGCTCAGCAGTTTCAGCGACTAGAGTTCAGGATTAGATTTTTCAGGAAGTTTCTGAACTGTATATTCCCTCTGTGCCTTACTCTCTCAGTTTGTCTTAGAGGAATAAAAATGTCAGTGGAAAATACCCATGTGCCCTGGAGACCTCTGTGTACAGTAAAAGGATGAAGCACAACCAGAATGGAATATCCCAAAGAGCAATCAAGCCAAGGGTTTGTTGTTCAATCTTTTCCTCTTGTACTAACTCTTTCACAAGCCAGCTGAGGCCACGCAGGCTTGGAAGGGCAGCTGTGTTGTGGTGGTTGTCATTTGGATGATGAGGTGAGTAATTTCTCAGTACCACATGAAATACCAAGGTCAGAGTGGTCGGTTGGAGCATAATATGGCAAGCAAGAGTGAGTCACAGGATGGATGGAGTGCTCCTGCGGCGGCTCTTCCCTGTGATTGTGCATAGAAGCGCCCTGCTTGATTGCTCTTTCTGGAGGAGGAAGACCTTCAGAAGCTTGTTTTTGTTTTTGTTTTTGTTTTTTTTAACAAAGCCATCATTATTAGTTTGCTCCCTATGGGTACCTACAGGTACTTTTTTTTTAAATGTGAACACTCTAAGATGAAGAAATCTATCTCTATTTCTGGGCAGAATTTTCAGTTTCTTTTTTTCTTTCTAGGAAGAGAGACCCATGTGCCTGTTCCTAAAAAGTATTTGAGTGAACAAATAAAATAAAATACTGATACTATGGGTTGGAGAGAGAAAGCGACAGAGAGAGATTCAGTCCAAGAATTCTTTTTCCCCATCCTTTGTGTGGCACCTGTACATGACCTCTCACACTGACCAACTGAAATAAAATACGAACCACAAATATAATTGTGACTTTTCAGAAGCCACCTTAAAAGTGACTATTCGGGTAAAATTAATTTTTAGAATAGATACAAGACAGTATATCCAAAATATTATGTCAATATGTTTCAATATGAAATTATTGGCAAGTTATTTTGGAGGAATGTTTTGGTATCTCATGTTGTGCCCAAGGTGTACTCCAGTGCATATAACCCGCATTGCTGTATTTCATGGCTTTCCTATTAGACAGCAGTTTATAGAATAAAAGCAGAGTCATTGGTGGCCTTAGAAGTCACTGCTGGTCTGTCCTCTAACTTTACTGTTAGCTTCTTATATCCTATGTCATCATTGCAGCCCTACCAGTTAATTCTGGAGTATAGGACGTTCATCTTCCTTGTGTACAGTGTGGTCTTTACCTCCTTTCACTTTTACCCTGTTTCAAAGTATGTCTTTTATGAATCATATGAAAAGGGTTATAACAGATTTTGCTTTGGGTTTAACCCCAACTTCACTTTTAGATAAGCAGGGGGTTTTGTTGTGCTTTGTTTTCTTTTTGTGTGTGTGTGTTGTGGGGGTGGTTTTTGCTTTTGTTTTTGCCTTTTCAAGACAGGGTTTCTCTGTAGCTTTAAAGGCTGTCCTGGAACTAGCTCTTGTAGACCAGGCTAGCCTCGAACTTACAGAGATCTGTCCATCTCTGCCTCCCAAGTACCGGGATTAAAGGCGTGCGCCGCCACTGCCTGGCTGATAATTAGGTGATCTTAAAGAAGCAATTTGCTTTCTTTAGACTCTACGGTACCTCTGAATACAAAACAAATTAAAAATAATGAAAACATATATAGTATCATGGTTCTTGGCACAAAATGTTTAGAATTCTCCCATCTCCCTGTTGCTTTCCAAGACTCTGTATGAGTAGCAGGTACAGGGCCATTTGCCAGCAGTACCCCGGGGGCACGCTTCCTTGGTTTCTACGGTGATTTAAGCAAACATCTTGTTCTTATGCTGTGATTTCTTGACCTTTTATCTTAAAGCCACACTTGCTAGCTTTTGCCTATTACTTATTTCTTAGTTGCCATTATCACCCACGTCTCTTTCTTGCCTACTGCCAAGAGCTATCAGCAAAACACGCAGCCACTGGTTCCTGGAAGGATGTGATTCTGGTACCAAGTGAGCTGCACTGGGGTCCTTCCGCTGGGGCGGAGAACTGACATGTTACTCCTGGAAGCTGTGCCCAACTCGGGGTGACAGCGCAGCAGCTTTGTCCCCTGCTGGAACAGTTGCCTAGGCAACACATACACACTGCCAATGCAAGCAATGGAAGGAAGGAAAGGGACCACCTGCTTCATTTCCAGTTTGTGAGACTTTTGAAGTGTTAAAAATCCTGACGATAAATGAACAGCTGAGCGTCTGTTTTATTGCTTCATGTCACGTTGATTGCGGCCACTGTCATAACTCTAATAGAATTATGAGTGAGTTATTAGCAACCGTCTGATGTGAGAGAAACTAGTTGTTTCTAGCGGGGTGGAACTGACAGGTTGTTGAAAAACAGTTTTTCCTGTCAGTCTGGAGATTTCATTCTATTTTGAGGTATACTGGGGTTTTTTTTATAAACAGTGTTTTAAATTTCCTATCCCAATTGCATGTTATTAATAAATAAATATAAAGCTTGCTAAGTCACTCTGCTTGTTCTAGAGGCTTCCATATAAATTCATTGGGGGGTTTTCTATACTTGTAATCAAGTCCCATTCCCAAAATGAGAACTTAGCTCTCGTTTTCTATAACACTGCTATGTTTCTGCGTTTACCGATAAGTAGGACTTCTTCTCTCTTATTGAATAGACTAGAAATAGTAGACGGCCTTGATCCCTTTCTCAAGTCCGAAGGCTCCCACATCCCTCCATAACTAGGATATTCCCTATAGTCTGTAGAGATATTCTTCTACTCTGCTTTATTGGAGGCTATTCCTAGGGACCCAATCTTCCCTGTGACTCTGTGTGTTTATTTCACAGGGTGTGCTGTGAGGTCAGCAGGGTACGTGTGCAGGTGTCTTCCTTTACCACTCAACATCTTATTTTAAAAGACAGGCTCCCTCAGCGAGCCTGAAGCTCACTTATCTAGCTAGACTGGCCAGCAAAGAAGCCTCTGAGATCCTCCTGCCTTTGCCGCCTCAGCACTGCCCAGGTTTTAATATAGGTTATAGAGACTTTTGTCTGCATGCTCACACACCACGCACCCTATCAACTGAATCGACAACATACCACTTTCTATTTCAATAGTTTTGACATTAAAGATTTGAAGATTCACCGAAAATTTCAATTTATGGCTCCTGGTTGTAAATAATTGAAAGATACAATGAGATGTGGCTGCTTTGCATATGGTAACCATTAGCTGGAGCCAAGTAGCTAGCGCTTTCATTCAAGGGTACTGAAGAGAAGAACCACACTCACCGAGTGCCACATCTGCCTCCTTCCCTGTTATTTACACCCTGCCTGCTTCGTGTATTTATATTTCCCTCCTGGCTTCCAGAGAACTTGGTTTTGCTTCCATCGGCACTGTGGTAGAGCCCTTGACCCCTACAGGTGGAGAAGCTTCTGTAAGGAACGCTCGCCTACACAACTCACTAATGAAAGTTTGTCACTTGTGGCTGTACCGACACCACGACGTTGCTGAGCACAAGCAGCCAACCATTGCTTACCAGGCTCCAGGATGTCTCACTAGGAGAGATGCTCTTTTTGTTCAGACTTGGCCTTCAGGCCAAAGACACGCGTTCTTCTGCTCTGCAAGAAATGGGAAGTGGGAGAATGACGAGGGCTGGTAGGTGTCTAAAGCTGTCTATGGTTTTCTAAAGATGGAAAATGGTTGCTTTGAAGCAGCAGGGACCCTAGGCCAGTAGCACTAAGCTATTTTTTCATCTTCGGGTTTTTGTTCAAGTCGTTGTTCTACATTCTTGTGTCCCCAGTTTCATGAATTGTACACGACACTGATCAGAAATGGCTTAGAGATTGGTCTCATCGTAGAGACCTACAGTTTCCCCAGAACTCTGGCCCATGACTAAGAAGAATAAGAGGTCTGTAACTAAACTAACTTAGTTTTTGGAGACCCACCTTCATAGTCCCAATGATCTCTTGTTCTTAAGTTGTAATTAATGGAAGAGGAAGGAGTTATCTATTCATACAAAACCTCCAGCCTTGATACACATACCAAAGGGATTAATAAAAATTGGCATGTAGCTTTTCTTCATTAAGTTTAGGGTTGCCAGTTAAGTAGCTGGGAAGAGCCCAATGACGGATGTAATAGAGGGACTTGAAACTGGGTGCTGCTCTTTATGACTTTCATGCCCAAGATAATCTATTTAAAATTTTAACTCAATGTTTACGTCCATCCATGAGATATTACTAGTACTTCATTTAGCATAAAGATAAATGAATATTCAGTAGCATGAAAAACCACATATCTCTAATTTTCATGGACCAGAGAACCTTCTAGGGCTTGTCGACATACTTTTGTCTTATAAGCCAAATGAATGTACTGTCTTGTTTTTGAATTCTTGATCTCGTATCTTAACTCTGGAGCATAAGACACTTTCTTAAAACACTTTTTTGCTCTTCTTTCTTATCTATCAGATGGGGGCAATGATAACATGCCATTATAGTATCTGACACAAAATCCTAATGACAATAACAGTAAAAAATAAAAAGCAAGTATTTATCACATGCTTTCTATTAATTGATTATATTTCATACAAATTTAATTTTAATAGATTTATTACCTCTTTATATATTAATTTAGTTAGAACCATTTATATTCTCATTTTATAGATGAAGGAATTAAGACATAAGATCCAAACACTTCAGAGCCTACAGTTGTTGTGGTTACCATTAATAAATTGAATAGTTTTCTGATTTACTATAATTAGATTTAAGTAATTCATTTTAAGTACCTTCTAATTCTTTTGTACTCAGACACCTTCTCCGGCTCTCTGTTGGTGGACGTTTGCTGCTGATCATGAGGTGTGTGTGAAATGGAAGACTGGAAACCATTCACATTTCACCTAAGACATTGTCTGCCTCTTTCTGTTAGCTCCAAAATGAATTTCATAGCCTTTTGTTCGCTTGACAGGTGTATATGAGCAGCAGAGAGGAGGAGGCTCTTGGGCTGACTCTAGAGACTCAGTATAAAATTTTTGGAGTGTGCACTGATGGGCAAAGGGGCATGTTACTGAAGCTAAAGGAAGTGAATATTGTCAACCTGTTCAATCTAATCCATTTGTGTGCAGACACTACCTGGGAAGAAATACTCAAGTGACAGCACACTGGGCTGAAATTTTTGACCAAGACTGACATCCACGGTGGAGGCATTGTTTGATCCTCAGAGACACTGCTGTTCCTACTCTCCGGCTCATTTTCTCCTCTGTCAGGTCTGTGGTCAGACACTGTCTTGTCAGTGAGACCTGCCTTCTGCAGGTTATTACAGAGGGCTTTCTCTACCCACGCCCAACATGTCACAGCCCCTCTGTTTGCCTGCCATAGCCACTTTCCTTGCCTCATTTTCCCCCACCGAGCTTTCTCCAGCCTGCTTATTGCACACTTCTGTTATTCACTATTTATTTCCTCCACCAGAATGGAGCTTCCTTGCACTGGCTTGATAAGGGTTTATTGCTTAAATATTCAAACATTCGGTAAGCTGTTAGGTTAGGCCAAGTGGAATATTTACACCACAGGAACATCATATCCCAAAAATAAATCCATCTTTTTTCCCCAAAGAGATGGCTTACTATTAAATTTCCCATTAAATGGAGCATCATGGGAAAATAATTTTGGTTTCTTTTACTGTTCTATAGAAAGGTGACTTTTACACCATAGTTTGCAGGTATTGGTCGGAAGTGTATATGGGTGTGTAAGCAAACAACTGAGGGAGTGAACAAGCAGGAGTCACTTAGGACCCTCTCACGAGGATAAACTCATCAGCTCTACTTTTCTGGTGCACTGACTGCGTGACTCACTGCTGGGGTGGAAGCTCTTGATAAATGAGCTTCACCAGGCCCTCGCGGGAGATGGCTCATGGAAATCAGAGATCAAGACTGGAGGTTGGAGTTCCCTAGCTGCCTCTTCCAATCGTTGGCTTGAGCCAGCGGTGTATGAAAAAGAAGCCAAACTATGCACACAGAAGCCTAGAAAGAAAACTTATATTGCATGTGATTGTGGGAGGGGGGTTAAATGTTTTGGCTTGAGTTCACTTTCAATTCACAATTTCAGACTTGTATTAATAAGTCGCCTTAAATGAGAGTGATGCCTAACTTTTTACCCGGATTTTCCATAATTGCACTACGTGAAATTTGACGTACAATATTGGTGATTGCTAAGAACTGAATAACCTGGTTCGTGAAATCAGAGATTCCTTTAAGGACCTCTCTTTCTAGAGGAAAATTGGCATGCAGAAGTAAAGCATAGGCCAGAGTTAGGCATACCTAAAATATGATCAAGCTTGTACTTTGGTTATTTTTCTGCTTTCTTTCCTCCGAAATTCCTCACTGGCTTCTTCGATGCTTTTTGGTGTGCCAGCCCTGTTTCCAGCTGGGTCTTTCCCTAAGTGTCAACCCTGATTTCTCATTTAATCAAATGTCTGCTGAGTGGACCTACGTTCTATGCAGTTGTTTTTCTCCAGTTGGAAAGATACAATCAGAAAAGAAGTCTTTCTGTTCATTATGTTTAATGAAATTAGAACCATCTGACCATACCTGGCACAAAATCTCTCCCCCCCCCAAAAAAATCTTATACTGCTCAACTTAGATCCGTTAGCTATGCAGTAAATGGTCCACCAATAAAGATTTACTAGCAGGAGCCAGTGGCTTTTGTTTGAGTGTCCTCTGTCCTGTGTCCCTGTAAAAAGAGAGATCCCTGAATAACATTAGGATCTTGTTAGGAATGATAGAGAGATGCCAAATAGACTAGAAACAACTAAATACAGCAGTGTTTGTATCCTTAGTCCCCAGATGTGGATACTAGCAACACAAGATGTTTGCTCTTGTTGGGCAGTGGTGGCAGATGCCTTTAATCCCAGCACTTGGAGGCAGAGGCAGGTGAATCTCTGTGAGTTCAAGGCCAGCCTGGTCTACAGAGTGAGTCCCAGGACAACCAAGGCTGATATATAGAGAAACCCTGTCTCAAAAAACAAACAAGCAAAACAAAACAAAAAAGAAAAAAGGTGTTCGTTCTCTTGACCTAGAAAAAAAATGAGAAAGAGAATGATGAAGAGGAAGTATGAAGGCAGTAAACTCTTGGATCATATTCTGCTATGTACCGAGCACCGTTTAAGGGCTGTATATAACAATGGAAATAAATGGATTTGTTTTTATAATAAACCCAAGAAGTAGGTGCTTTGCTATAATAAAGAAAATAGAGACACACAGAGGGCCAGTACTTTGCACAAAAAAGCCAAACTAAAGCTACTGGAAGTAGAATTTGGGAAGGAGGCCCCCACAGGAGTTCCTTACCAGACCCTAGATTAGGCACAAATCACACCCAAACACCCTTTTTCACATAGAGGGAGAGATCCTTTATTAAACAGGGAGAAGGTTAAAGTGGCTGCTTTCTGATTCAGGTAGGAAACAGCAGCCAATGACCTTGCAGGCATAAATTTTTTAAAGGAAAACAATAAGAAGTGGTCTGTATATTTTGATTGGGCATGCTAATTAGATGAGCCAAAGGGGGCTTTTGATTGATGTGGCTTGGTAGTCAGCTAGGAGGAAGAAGTGACCAAAGAAAGGAATAGACTTTGGTGGCTAGCTTTTGAAATGTACTCTAATGGTTTTTTAGCAAGGTATAGGGGAGGAGGGATAGGGAGTGGGGGAGAAGGGAAAGGCTTACGAGAGCCGCACTGACCAGAGTCCCTCCAGTTTGTATTCAGGAGATCCCACGTCTCTGGAGTACACGACCTTAAGTACGCTAAATTGATTGACCTATGTGGCATCAAACCTTCTAGCTCAGCTGTGAGATGGACCACAGACCTGCCAGGGTATCTCTTCTTTCTGGTGGGGCTAACCTCTCACTTTTTAGACCTCCCAGATCATCAGCTTATGTGGATTTGTTTTGGCCAACCAACTTTCTCAGAACTGATGAAATTCGATTGGCAACTCGGTTAGACTGACTATAACCACAAGTCTGCAACATCCTGAGTTTTCCTGAACGATTGCTGGTGCTCCTTAGTGATTATCTCTGACCGTGATTGTGGTCCTGAGGTGACGACAGAAAGGGCAGCGTGGGTCAGGCGTGTACGGCTCGTAAATGAGGGACATTGACAAAGCGGAAAGACACCACCTGGAAGAGAGCTTCATTCCGTTTGATCAAGACATCAATATAACCACGAAACGAATTCTCTTTGAATGTATTTTCATTTTTGTTTTATCGTATTTCTTCAAAGAGTAGAGGAAGGCTTGAGAAACCACTTCAGCGGAGCACTGAAAAACGTGGCAGAGCCCAGTTCACAGAGCAATCCGGATTTAGAATCTAGTCTTCTTCGAGCTTTCATTTGGCCAGTTAAGTATATAAGGGCCTACTTGGTTTAAAAAAAGGAGAAGTACCGGAAACTTTCGTTTTCTAGAATTCTAAACAAAACCATACCCCAAGGGGTACAGAAATTCATTAGTGTGCATTTAAAGGCTGAGGGATGTAGTGAGAGTGGCCAGGCAGACTTAGATTCCAGGGGTCTGGTCTTAGCGCTGGCATGATGTCATACACCTGTGATTCCAAACTTAGGTGCATAAGAGGATGACAAGCCACTCTGGACTGTACAAGGAAAATCTCTCAGTAAAGTGGGGTGCGGTGAGAAAACGCCCCCTTTTCAGCTCTCAATCTCTCACCAGCTATGAGGTTTCCAGGATGCGCTGTGCTGTCGGTATAGTCTTTTAGAGAACCACATTTTGAATTTGAGCATTATTAAAAGTTATCCCACCTCCTCAGTCTTAGCGATCAATCCTAGCCCATCCTCTTGTTTGCGCTTGCGGGTCGCTCAGCCCTCTACTCTCAGTAAACTCTCTTTAGTCTGCCAGAGTCTTCTTGGCGTTGCCTCTTTTCCTAACACCCTTTCTGTCCTTTCTGCTTCCTTCTTAGAGATTAGTTAAAGGCAGGTGTTGGTTCGATGAACCCTCACCTCCCTGTCAGTTCTTAAAATGAGGCTTATTGCACGTGGAGTAGCCGTGGAGCAGCCCTGAAGACGACAGCAGAGTGAGGTAGCACATCCAGCACTACTCCGTCTGACCAGACTTTAGAATCGGGAGGACAAAAATGAAGGAAAGCAAACAAAAGAAGTATAAATACTATATTATATGTGTAATATAATATACATAATATTATATATATAATATAAATGCTATAAGTAGGGGGCTGTTTCTTGAAACTTGTTGCCTTGTTATGAATAGCAATGGGGTTTTATGGAGTTTTCTGGTGTATGTTTCTTTAGTACTTAGCAAAAACTATGACTAAAAACACAGGAATACTTAATATGACTTCTGGAGACCTCATGAAATAGCTTTAACTGGGTAATACAGGATGCTATTTGTTATCAGATAAAAAACAATGCTCTTCTGGCAGAAAAATCTGTATTTCGGGTGTCAACATATTTGAAGATAACTGGGAATTAAAACAATCTTTTGTTTCCTAATTAACACTTTCAACCCACAGCAAAAAGAAAAAGAGACAATAGAATATAAGCACTGTTAAAATGGCTATTAACACATACATTAAAGTAAATGTGGAAAAGAAATGTATGTATCCAGTTTTAAAAATTATTTCTTTTACCTTTTGATATTGTTATATACTTAAATAATTTTCTCCTTCCCTTTCCTCCCTCTAAACCCATGGATATACCCCTCCTTGTTCTTTCTCAAATTCAATGGATGCCTTTTTAAACTAATTATTACATACATACATGTATACATACATACATACATACCTAAGTACATAGTACATAAATATAACCTTCTCAGTCTGTATGATGCTACTTGTATGCCTGCTTTCAGGGCTGACCATTTGGTATTGAATAGCCAACTGGAGTGTTCTTCCGTGTACCCAGTTTTAAAATGTAAGTAAGCGATCTTTTTAGTTCCTCTGTATGTGTGAGTGCTGTGTACCCACAACGCGGCCTTTCATTCCTGGGTTGTACCGGGTTGCTTCTTAGTGGAGAAGCCAGGTGTGAATCCTAAACTTCAGTTGTCCTGGGAATTGATTCCAAGAGTGGGACTCTCACGCTGTTTAGAACTTTTGAATCCTACCCAGTGTTGGAAGAATTGGCCTCGCACACAGCAGCCTTCCAGCAAGGCCCCACTCTCGGTTTGCCATCGGGTTTTCACTGGAGAACTTAAATTCAGGAAGGTGCTTCCTCTTGTCTACTATTCCTTTTGTAGTTGCTACGTCCTAAGGTGAGTGGATCACAAAACAAGCACGCAAACCAAGGAAAGCCCTTGGAGCTGCTGCCTTCTTCATGGGTTCCTGTTCACATCCCCTCTCCTTCTCTACATCTGCTGTCTTAGAAGAGCATCTGCAGACATCCTAGACTTTGAGCGAGTGTGGTTTTCTGCCAAGAATCTCACTGAAGACAATCTAAGTGAAACTGTTCAACCTACCTGTTTGACCAAAATCATTTGTGTTCTCCACTACCTCTGGTGACTGACCGGGAGTAGCTTCCCAGCATTCCTGTGGCGTTCCAGTCCACATATCACTACTGTAGGAAAAGATTGCAATTCAAAGTTCTAGTCGTAGTTTATACTAGTCCAATGTTATTTTGAATAATCATAATGCAAAAAATATATAATTTGAACCATTTTAACTGTTGAAAATTGAGAAATTGTCTGTATATGAAAGAAATGGCCCTGGAATTTAATGGCTTCAGAAATCGTTATCTTTGATGGTAGAAAAGGGCATGAGTTCGTTTTCGGAGTGGTTTTAAATCAGAGTAAAATGTAATATCCATGGATGATAACAAAAAGTTAAATTTACTTTTACACATACGTATCGATGCCCTGTGTCCTTGAAAATGATATGTTATGGGTTGCAAGCAAATTGGAGATCATTTTCCAGGAGAATGCTTTGAGCTTCATTATTCAGATCCCATGGTGAACTGAACGCAACAAAATATCAGGTGCAGTGGTTTCATTGTAGGAGGAAGTCCCTTTCCCACTGTGAGACTCAAGGACCTGTGTTAACATGAGCAAGACTGTCCTTCTAACCACTTAGCCCTTATCAAGGCTTTCCGTATACATCTCAAGGAATCCTTTCACAAGCTCAGGGAGGCTAAGAACCCGTGAGACAAGCGTATGGTGAGTGGGAGACCCAGACAGACAATTTCACCCTGGGCATGGAAGCCTGAGAATCCAAAGAACTGGCAGACAAGGTCCTGACCAAAACTGATGGAACTTAGACCCAAGCAGAGTTGATGCTTCTGTCACGGCTTGCTTGCATTCTTATAGGGTACGTCACCTTTCTTGATGTTCATGCTCCACAAAGCACCTGCCAGGAAACTCGGAGGAATGAAGGATTTATTGAGGCTTAGGTTTTAGAGAGATGGTGGGGAAGGTAAGACAGAATAACCCTGTTCATGGTGGCAAGAATTTGGGGCAGCATCTCCTCGCATCCTGGCAGGTCAGGAAGCAGAGAACAGGAACAGAAGCAGTTCCAGCTTCAGGACCAACCTCACAGCAATACCTTTCTGCAAAGTCTACAGAGCTAAGCCCTAGCCCCGAGCATTCCACAGCCTCCATAAACTGTGCCAACATCTAGAAACCAAGTGTGCAAGCGCATGAACCTGAGAGGACCGTTTCACATTCAAACCATGGCACGTCATATGAAGGAACTATAGTAAGATCTAGAAGAAAAATATCAAGTGCTTTTTCCATGAATAAAGCTCGGTTGACTTTTTTGCAATTCCCATGCCGTCACTGTTGATTTTTCTCGATTTAACCTTCAACCCGATGATAATAGCAGGGTATGAACTGTTTAATATGATTTTACAGTGGGCCCACAATGATGCTTTTATTACCTCAATGGTTTTGCAGATGAAACACCTAGAGCTGAGAGCAGCGCACTGACTGGCTTAACATCTCCTATTGTGCTAATAAGCAGCTGAGCAACATTTGAACTCCCTGTGGGACCAGATTCATGAGTGGGAGACCTGTGTTGATACAAAGAACCTGTAATTGGAAAGGCTTTTTCTTCATTTAATGTTACATGCCCTCTCGAAATTGTGTGTGTGTGGTGTGTGTGTGTGTGTGTGTGGTGGTGGTGGTGGTGAGGATGGAGATGGTGACAACAATGATGTATGATGTATGTGTGTGTGGTGCATGAATGTGAACGAGTGAGTGTATGCTCCATTGGCAAATATGTGGAGGACATGGGGTGTTTTTCCTACAGCCTGCCTCACTACCTTCTTTCCTTGAGACAGGCTTTCTCACCAAACCAGAAGTTCACCCTTTGGACTTGGCTGGCTTACCAGGGAATTCTTGGAATCCATTTTCTCTGCCCCTAACACTGGAGGGTTATAAACATGTTTGGCTTTTTATGTGGGTGCCAGAGATTCAAACTTAGATCCTCGGGCTATACAGAAAGGTCTTTTACCCCCTGAAACATCTACCCAGTCCTTTCCCGAAATGGTTTGTTATTTTCTTAAATAAATTGCCCTCCAGTTTCATTTATTTCATTTTACTTTGATACTTGATATTGATCCCAGAATCTTGTGCATGTTAGGCAAAGCCTTTACCATCAGCCATTATCCCTGCCTCTCCAGTTTCGTACTAGGCTCTGCAAATTGTATGCCTGGACAAGTCTCTCTCACTATAAATCTTCCACTCTGTAATATTTCTTCCACAAGATGTGGTTTTCATTGCCAAAATAACCCATCCCACCAGGAACAGTCACTACCTATTCATTTCAAACCCAATGATACACTCTTGCTAAGGTCTGCTTATCCCACGTGTGTCAGTTTGATACCTGTATTGATTCTAGATTGCCACTTTCGTATGGAAAATATGTGAGGAGCCCGCTTCTAGATTCCTGCCTGGTTAGAAGGCATATAAGAATCAAGACCTTTTTAAAAAGTTTACTAGTCCCTTTCGATTTTTCGTTTCTTCTAATCATGTTCAATTGTATTTTCATTTCTGTATGGAGAGGCGTTTTTGTTTGCCACAATGTTCTGATTGGTTTCATTCTCTTTACCTATCTAAAATTCATTGGTTGTCTAAAAGTGATAGCTACTATTGAGGTATTTTATTATTAATAATGAGCATTCATTTAGTTCTCAGCACTTGTTTGAAATCGTTTTTCTGCTAAATCAGTTTTTTTTTTCTATCTGAATTAAGCATGTCGACTTTGAAGTCAAGGAAATAACAGGCAGAAGTACATATGCTCTTCTTGGTCCTTTATTTATTTTAAAGTGTTCAATGTTTGATTTTGTAAGAGATGAAGAAATGATGAGTAGTGTTGAAACTTACTGAACCCTAAAATCATGTTTTTGCCTCATGTCATATATAAGACAGATTCTATCTAAGTGTTTCAAATTGCACTAGCTTCTGCCCATTCATAGGGCATAGCCAGTTGCTTTATAATTTTCTCTATGACCATCACATATTGTCGTGGTTTAAGGAATCTTAGAATCATCTAATAGGACATTTGTGCTTTGTGGGTAATGACACTGGTGCCCAAGTGGCGTATGGGACTTTTTCAGAACTGGTTAGTAAAAACATACAGCAGAGGAAGATGGAGAGACGTATACAAGACGGCATGCAAATCCCCAGCATTGAGGTTCAGTATGCTTTTATTATAGCTGACAAATCTCTTTTGATGACTAAACCCACTAAGATTTCTTCTTTAATTTTCTGTTCATAATAAATATTTATATATTCTTGAGACTGAAGTTGAAGTTTAGCCTTCCAGGGCCCCATGAATATGAAAATCAGAAATCTGAAGGGAAATGCTAACTTTTCAGGAAAAGGGCAATGGTGTTTTTCAATGTTCAATGTCATGTTTGGGGGGAAAAGTTTGCTTTTCCAATTAATTCCCCTAACGAACTGCAATGCTACTAGATTGTTTTGGTCATTTCTGGCTGTGTAATATATTTTATAAAACAGATTGCCCAACAAAAGGTGTCAGTAAGTGCACATCCAATTAAGTGTATGGTGGAAATAGTGTAAAGAGCCCCAGGAAGGGCTCTACTGAGAGGAGTAAGTCGCTCACCACAGTGCTTTGGGTTTGGTTTCTACAGGAAACACTGAGTTACATTCGCCATAAAGGCAAATTGTGAATTCTTTGCCACTGAAACTAGATATAATGAGAATCTTAGAAATGTGAGAATTGATTCCAAATTACAATATTATTAGCATCAAAATATTTTTTTAATTTAAAACTATCTGCCTAGGGTGTACTCTGGAGACATGGGATAATTGTACTGACCAGACAGCATAACTTGTAATTGCCAATTATGAGACTCTTGCAGGATAAGCTGCCTTTAATATGGTTGGGAAACAAGCGCTCTGATTAACTATTTTTTCAAGAAAGACCTATGGCATAGCATCTTTTCTATTTTTGTGTTTTTTTCATGGCCAACTTGTCTAACAGTTCAATTCCATTAGACAAGACACTGTTTAATCTTAGGATCTTATGCAAAGGTGTGATTCTATTCATTGAGGGATGACTTTTATGTCCCCTTTCCCATACCCTACCTTATAGAGTCAGACTTAAGGAAAGCGGCCCATAGTCATGGAACATAGAAAGATGGCCCCATGGCTAATCACCTTTGCTCTCCTCCAGGGTACTATCACAGCACTAAATCCTATCTCTGCTGGTTACTCCTCACACGTCCACCATCACACTGTGGTTCTCCAGCTCTTAACAGTTAGCCAGAAGCATCCCAGAGCAGGCAAAGACTTCTAGATTTGAACTTTCATTTTTGCTCTTAGGCCATATTAGTTAACCCCTCTCTGAGTCTCAATATCTTCTCTAAAGTTGAAATGATAACAGAATTCTTAATGAATTGTCGGCCATATATGTAGAGTTAGAAATACTAGAGTAACTCATACATTTTCTCCATCCTGTGGCTAGATTGTTAGATGATATATGGAATGATATGGATATAAGAAAATCTCAGAGCAAAGACTCATCACTTTCAATGGCTTTTCTGCTGGCACTCCAGTCTGACCACTGTATCCTAGTTTAGATGGACATAAATGATAAGCAACAGGTTGCTTTGACACTGCCAAATATTTAGAATTCTAGCATCTGCAGGGAAGTGTTCTGTGGTCTCTAAATAATTCAGTCCACCTGCTGCACTCAGAATATGACAGAACTTTATTTCTTCCTAATTCCTGGATTTGAGCCCAGAACAAAAGTGTCTAGGAAGTGGAGATGCTTTCAGGCAAGATATTCAGAAGAAAGAACCATATTAATACAGGCCAAAGCAACACACACACACACACACACACACACACACACACACACACACATTGGTTGCTAGGACAACATTCTACCCACAAATGCAGAACACATTCTAATGTAAAACTCTGTAGGAATTCCGACAATTCGGAATTCCAGAAAACCATTTACCATGTTCTTATATCTGAGGGGGCTTGGCAGAATCGTGGAGAGAGGCTCTGGGCAGAGACTGTACAGAGTCTAGAGTCTCTTCTAGAGGCCATACTCTGCCCTTTGTTTCACAGACTGGCTCACAAGCCAGAAGCTACAAGCTGCCTAAGTACAGTGATACATACATTCAAGACATGTATGATACAATGCCATAAGAATGTTGAAATTTGTTTCAGGAAGATAGTAAAAGTGTTTATATACATTTCAACTTTGGGTTTTAAAATTATCACCAGTTTGGCAGTCTCTTCCTGAATGAGAACTTGGAAGAAACTCAGGTATTGCCTTTCTAGAAAGATGAAAGTGCTTACTAGAAAGCACTGGCTTTCTAGTAAGATGAAGGCTGCACATATTAATGAAGATAAATAAATCCCCTTGGAGCAGTATGTAACACTCATTAATGACTCCCTTCCATTCATCCTTATGCTAGTGGGATGGTGTTTACTTTCTTGAGATGAGGGAAGGTCTCTTCCTTGTAACAGATAAAACCAAATGAGGATCAGGAGAGCTCACATGTATTCAGAAGTTAGCATCTTTTAGGAAGTAAGGTAACAGCTATCGACTTGGATAATTTTGCTCTGTGCTGTCTACTAGCAATATCTACAGCAATTTATATTGTCGTTGCTATCTGCCAGACAGAAGCCAAGGAACCTGTTAAATATGGAGCAAAAATGATTCACACGCATGTGACCATGGTATTGTTGAGAAGTCCTGTACAAAAGTGATTTAGTTGTGATTTTGTCTTCAGAAACAACACAGGATGTGTATGGTAGTGTTACTCCATTTTACAGAAGCATTGATGGTAGCAGTGGAAGGTCAAGCGGTTATTCAAGATCCCAGAAGTTATGAGGGATCGAAGTTTGGGTTAGTCTTGAAGTAGGTCTTCTAAAGGCAGAGTCAGGAGAGAATCCTTTCTCTTATAGCACATGGTACTATCTCCTCAATTAATTATTTTGTGGATGGTCTCAAAATGTTGCTATTTACAGGGTAGATTTCAATTTTATAAGGGAAGCAAATAAAATTATGCAGTGTGTTGCTTGGGCTCTCGGTGGTAGTTTTAACTGCTTACTCTGGAACTATGTGGAAAGGTTTACCAACAGGGAAGGGCCACTCTCTCAGTCCTCATCGAAGCCCTTCCTTGTGGTTGTATTTGTTTGTTTTAAAACCCTGCTTGCATTCTTTCAGGAGAGATTGATAGCTCAATCTTTTCAGGAGAGATATCCACATGTCCCTTTACCTTTTAGGCTGTGTATATGATCACTAAAGGGTTTTATCATTGTGTGTGTGTGTGTGTGTGTGTGTGTGTGTGTGTGTGTGTGAGTGTGTGAGTGTGTGTGTGTGTGTGTGTGTGTGTGTGTGTGTGTGTGTGTTGTTAGGGAGAATATTTATCTTTCCCTGACTTAGGTGGCATACTGGAGGCAAAGAAATGATTGGGGCTCACCAGAGCTTACAGGGCAACATTTGCTCTACCGTTTTTTCCTGCCAGTCAAAAAGAAATAAGGGGTAATAGAAACTCATCATTTGCTATTTGCGAAACTGTTTACTTTGCCTGGATATTTTTGGTCTCTTGTTGACACGAACGCTGACTGCTGCTTTGCCACAGTGGATGATTTATTTTATATGAGGTGGTGTTTTCAACATGTTTTGAATCATGCCGACCTCTGTCTGGATAAAAATAAATGCTCTCATTTTCTCCAGTGGGTGCTTTCCTTTGCCCAGGAAAGTTATGATTGCTTTGATTTCCCCCCCACCCAAACCAGCTCTATGAACTTCTGGTAAATATTTGGAAGAAAAGTAAGAAATAGCATAAACAAACCAAAATCTACCCCCCTCAAAGAGAAAGTGAAATGAAATGTAACTCCTGCCCTTTTAAGTTGTATCCTGCGTTTAAAATCAGTTGTTAGGTTCTGTATCGGGATCTATTGGTGGAATTCTTACACTGTTTTTATCCAAATGGAATGAAGAGATGACAGTCACCATGCAACACTGCATTCTATTTATTGAAAGGCAAAAGAGCCCTACATAAAGATGAGAACCAAAATGCTGGTGTCTGCACAGTGCTGGGAGTGCTGGCGTTTGGACTGGTAGAAATGCTCCTCCACGCTTGTAAGCATCCCTCTAAAAGGGCAGTCTTGCTTTAGTTTCAACCCAAATATTGCCTCACCAGTAGTGGGGCATGGTTCTCTTTAGGGCTTCTGCTTCCTATATTGCCAGCTTATTCTGCATTGCTGAAAGGATGGTAATTCCAGGTGACCAACCCCCCCCCCCCGCATTTTATATGGTAACTCATTCTAATAGTCTAAAATAACATATTTGTCAACTTGTTTTCTACCATGTATAAGTAAAGCTATTTCATGATACTATTTATCCGTCTTTGATACTTTCAGAAGGACATATGAGTGCCATTTAAATCTTCTAATTTATTAGTTATGGAATTAGCTCCGTCAGTAAAGTTCTTGTGGCACAAGCATGAAGCCTTCAATGCCAACCCTAGCAAGCGTGTAAAAAGCTGCATACACTGGCATAGGCTTCCAATTTCAGCCCTAGAGAGACAGACAGGAGGATCCCTGGAACTCGCTGATCAGCCAGCCTTGTCCTCAGGTCCCATTAAGAGACTTTGTCTCAAAAAACAAAATGGACAATTCATGGGAAGTAACATCAGAGTTGACCTTTGGCCTCTATACACAGATGCATATATACTCATACATGTCCCTGTCCATATGTGAACACACATACTGAAGTGCAATTAGTGGTATGGTCTACTGAGCCATAGGCAGAGTGAAGCACAGGCCTGTACCCATTCTGGTTTTGCTGTGTTATCTTGGCTACCTGTCTTCAGGGTGTTCAGCTGTAAAGTAGGAAACTAGCGTTCACAGGTATGTGTCAGACTGAGGTAGAAAATCTGTGCAATTCTCTTTGCAAATGACAGTGTTGTCAAGAACTCTTTAGTGTGGATTTTGAGCTGACAACGTCAGGGGTGATTTTAATCCTGAAACGGTTAGGATGGGTCAGCACTGGCGTAAGGACAGGGAGACCAGCTGGGTGGTGATTTCAGGGAGATTCCCAAAACCTGGTATCCAAGATAGAGTTTATGTTCAGGTAAAAATTAAAAATTCAACACAAAAGATAGCCATGATAAATAAAAATACCAAAAATCTAAATAGAAGCAGAAGTTACAGAGGTTATCCTTGGCCTACTTAGCTGGTGCTAGTAAAACTTTATTGATAAGAACAGGCAGCTAAATAAGCAGCCATGTTTGAATGTTTTAAAACATATTTTATCAAAATATTTCTTCTGTGTACTGAGATTTTTGTTTGTTTTTGTTTTTAGCACCTTCCTAACTGTTGTGATTGGATGAACACCTCACTTAATTTCCTTTTTCCTGGCTCCTGTATATAGAGTTTGCTTGTATTTAAACTCAATGGTTTAGCTTTCAAGCCTGGCAGAGATGTTTGGGGTCACCATGCTCAGATGTATTTGTTGGGATGCTTTGGGGTATCTCTTTTAAATGTCAAAGATCTGCTTTTAACAACCTGCAGCTGAAAAGTCGAGCGAAGTCACTGAGCCCTTAGAGCAATGCTACCCCTCTCCTGTTGGGGCTCCAGGCCACTTCATTAAACAAACAAGCCCCCTTCCCTGCTGCCTAGAGGTCCCAGCTTGGCCTTTGGCTTGCTGGAGGTTACCTCCTCCTTCAGGTTTTCAAACATTCTTTTTCTATCTTACTTTACTGCTTCCTGGGGGCTGATTTTGACCATCTTAGAAACAGGGAACAATCTCAGGAAATTGTTTTCTTTCTTGCTTTTAAATATTGATCGGTCCTAGGCAGAGGGAGCATAATTAAACTCACAGCAGTAATCAAGCCCTTTCATGAGCAGCCTTTCATCCTTTCACCTGACCTGCAACTGCCTTCCCTTGGCTCTTGGCGCTAAGTGGCAGGGAGCCATTTGGCTCCAGCAGCTGTACCTTGGCTGGACTTGCATGAATCAGATGTCCTTTTCCTCCTCGAAGGCAGACTGCGTCTCTTAACTGGGCCTCACATCACATTTCAATTTGCAACTAAGTGTTTGATTTCTGGGTCATTCTTTTTTTCTGTAGCTGATACATCCACCTGAATGATAGCCCCTGCATGTGTAATTACTGAGCTTTTCAGGGCCACCCGCCTTCACCTTGAACTTGATGTCTCGCTTGTCCATAGTGCACACCTTTAAAGTAAAATATTCACCCATAGATCCGGGATCTGTAAGAAGCAGAGAGCCAAATGATCATGCTTCCTGCTGAACAGGAGGCAATGGGCTACCTTGGCGTGGATTCAGACTGTGAGGTCTGACTGGCTTAGCTGTTGACCCTACAGAAATGTGTGTAATGGTTAACTGTGCGTTTCAGCTTGCCGGGGCTGCAGGTGACAGGATGCTCGGGTGCCTGTGAGGGTACCTGAGATGAAGTTAACATTTAAACCAATAAACTGAGTCTTTATTCCCTAACAGAGTGGCCTCATCTGATCCACGGAGACATAAATCGGACAGTTGACTGATTCTCCTACCTGATAGCCTTAGGACAGCAGGCTTTGCCTCTTTCAGACTAGAGCTGAAACAGTAGATTTTCTTGGTTCTCCGGGTAGCAGCTACCAATGCAGCAGTTTTTGTGCCTTTGGACTCTAACTGGAGCTACACCATCTGTGTTCCTGGGTCCCCAGCAGACAAGCTACAGACATTAAGATGTGTAGGCATCTATAAATAATTTCTTACAATAAATATCTTTGTGTGTTATTTAATATGTGAGTATATTACATATTCTATGTGAAAAGCATAGAATTCTCCAAAGAATGCTGATTAATATAGAATACTATTTATCATTTGGAAATTTACTGCAGTTTCAGTAGCTTAACTTGTCTGGCATTCAGCAGTAGAAAAAAGAAAGACCAGTTGTA
This sequence comes from Myodes glareolus, assembly GCF_982192425.1. NCBI lineage: Eukaryota > Metazoa > Chordata > Mammalia > Rodentia > Cricetidae > Myodes > Myodes glareolus. The sequence goes on from NC_142032.1 coordinate 30,759,814, forward strand.
GCATCTGCAACAGGTAAAAGTTTATAGGTAACTTTGTCGTTGGGGAGTCTTTACAACATCTGAGCCTCTTCATTTATGGGGGAGGCAATCTCTGCCTCGTGTATCTTAGTGTCAAATGAGACCCCATTTCTTCATTTTTAAGGGGAAAAGTCAAATAGATTTTCCTTACCATTGTCCACAGAAAGCAGGGATTATACCGTGATCTCCATGTGTGGAGGGTCACAGTTTGTGACACAGACAAGCAGGATCCCTGTTGTTTCCTCCGGGGATTGTCCGAGGGACGGGACACCCTAGTTTGTAAGGGCACCAATGACAGTGGTAACTTTGGGGCCACTCCTCTCTGTTTCCAGCGGTGCTGGCATTTGGTAGGAGAGTAAGAGCGCACAATACTGGCTGACAGGCACAGAGATTTCCTCTTTCCATGGAGCCTGTGGTGGGATTTGTGCTGTAGGGCTACAGGCTGATACCGACTGCCTTTGTCCTCTCAGTTTTCCTCACATGATTCTCTAGTCTTCGTTGAAAATACATTAGTTCATAAATTCAGTTTTTGTTAAGATAGCCAGTCGTCACTGGTTGTTAAGATGTAGGAATGAGTTTTGGTGCATTTTCTTGGTATTTCTTTTCTTTACATCTTTTATTTTGTGTGTGTGTAGGATATGTTTGTGTGTGTCTGTACACATGTGTATATGTATGTATTTATGTGTGTTTGTGTGTGTGTGTGTATTGTGCATTGTGTTGTTTATAACATATGTATGTGCACATGCCATGGTGAATGTGTGGAGATGAGAGAACAACTTACATTGTCATGTTCACCTTCTAACTTGTTTGAGACGTGATTTCCTGTTTGTTATTGTTGTCCTTCTGTGCTCGCCCCGTAGCTTGAAGGACAGTTTGCAGACTAGAGGGGAAGTTATCTCTGCCTCCTACCTCCCAGTCCATTATGGACATGTGATGATGTGCCAACTTTACGTGGGTTTTTAGGATTCTGACTCAGACTCTCACACTGTGTGGTAGGTACTTCACCTAGTGACCCATCATCTCCTCAGCCTAGCTGATGCTTTCTCTTTGCGGCTGTACAGTGTTGTTCTCCTAAGTGTGGTGGATAGAAGACTGAACAGGGCAAGCAAGATGGTTTCTCATAAAGATTGCATTATCGTAGGAGAAATAAAAATTAAAGGAATGAGAATATAAGTAAAGAAATAAAGAATATAAGCAAAGAAGGCCTATGTATGCGGTTTAAGTACAATAAAATTAAGTAAAATAGAATATCGTGATAAAGAGACAGAAGGACCAGAAACTGGTTGAAGAAGGTCTCTATGAGGAAACAACAGTTGTGTGGAGACTTCGGTGGCAGGAAAGACACACAGATACTAGATAACAGGAAATCATGGGTGGGAAGAACAGCTAGCTCTAAGTTACAAATAATGTGAGCTCCAAGTTGGAAGAAATTTAGAACCCTTCTTAGTCATGTAGATACATGGATAAAGAAATTGAAATATAAACAAAAACACTTCCAACCCTTATGAGAATTTTTGAATGTTTCAGAAAGGCAGTTATGATAATTGTGAAAAGTGACCAGAGTTCAAGGTAGACTGAGATGTGCTTTGGCTTCAGTTTAAATTTGTTGGAGAAGGGCCACTAGTTCGTCCTGGCTGCCCAGAATCAAAATAATCACACAGAAAATATATTATTTAAATCACTGCTTGTCCCATTAGCTCTATCTTCTTATTGGCTAACTCTTACATATTAATTTAACCAATTTCTAGCAATCTGTGTATCTTCATGATGCTGTGGCCTACCGGGTAAAGTTCCAGAGTCTGTCTCTGGCTTCTCCATCACTCCTCCTTCATTCTCCCAGCATTCAGTTTAGTTTTCCCGCCTACCTAACTTCTGCCCTGCTATAGATCCAAAGCAGTTTCTTTCTTTCTTTTTTTTTTTCTAATGATAATCACGGAATACAGAGGAAAATCCCACATCATAAATTCTTACCTGGTACATCCCATGTTGGGTTCTTTCTAGTTCTTTCTCCATTTACATTTTTCCTAGAGCAGGTCCACCATTGGCTCTCCTCTGTCCCATCTGCCTTCTCCACAGCATATTTGAGCAAAGGGAATTTAGCAGCTAGCATTTGTTCTTAGTGGCTTGCTTTGAATGTGTAAGGGGAGTAGCAAGCATAAATTTCCATATGGTTTAAATTATACTGCATCACTAAAGGAAAACTAAATGGATAATCAAACAGTGAAAATTTTTCTGAATTCGGGCTAGACAACGACTATTCTGCTTCACATCTGAAGCTATATTCATACACAAACCAACCTGTACAATTTCTATGTTTGTCATATCAAAATTTTAAGTAGACAATTGAAATGTAAAACAGACAAAAATTAATGATGCTCCACTTAACAATATATTTAACTGAATATATTCAAAGTAGTATCCTGTTTTGTTTTTACATCCTTTCTGTGCAATTTGCATGGAGAGCATGCTTGGACCCACACAGCCACACAGAAAATATTGGCTAGACCCTCTGGATGGTGGCTGCCCTTTGGAAAGATCAAGCTCAGGATCTGCAAAGTTATAATGAACTTGGAGGCAAGGAAATGGAATAAATCACCTTACCTGTGGTGTATCTGTGGAATTTTGTGAGCTTTGTGAGAGCTCTTCATTGCCCGACCACTCTCCCCAAACAGTTCTCATGCCTCCTCCCCAAAATGCTCAGTCAGTGTTAAGTACTTTCAAGCTTCTTTTACTGAAGTTTTCTTCTCTCTCTCTCTCTCTCTCTCTCTCTCTCTCTCTCTCTCTCTCTGTTTCTCTCTCTCTCTGTTTCTCTCTTGCACGCACGCTATTTATTTTCATCCTAGCTTTCAGTTAAAGAAGATGACAATTAAATCAAAATGAGCTCCCTTGGGTTCTGACAATCTCTTTGTGGATACCCCCTTTCTTCCCACAATTAAGTTTTGTAAAAGGAATACTGGTGTAACCTCATATAATGTTTTGATCATGAAAGTCAAAGCACTAGGCTGTGTTCACTCTCTGTAAATACCCTTTAAACCTTGAAACACTGGTCACTTTGCATTTTAGCATAATATTAGTTCTGCTCACCTACCTAAGCGTTGTGCCCAAAATGAGCCTTGGGCATCATTGCCTCCACTGAAAACAGGTTGGTTCTATTGGGCAATTATCACCTTTCCTTCGTTTTATCTGTAATTTGAGAACTCCAGTCTTTTGTTTACTCTAATGCAACAGAAATATCAGAAAAATTAAATAATGAAATAAATATAGACAGTGCGTTTATAGCCACTGGTTCTTCTTTGGTCTTTCTGGCACACTCAAGAAAACAGACACCTTAAGTGAGTGTATACATCAACCTCCATGGTCTCCATTTCCATTCACCACTTAACCTGCTGGTCATATACTACTCCGTCAGCCACGCACTTGATATGGGAAATCAGGCAAAAGTCATTCTTTCTGTGATAAACATCCAAACTACACAGAGCAAAGTTATGACTTGCACTAATTATCTGAAAATTACTTGTTCCCCACATGTGTGTAGAAAATCAGCAAAGGGAGTCATTATAATACTGTCTGCCTTAGAGGGCACCATGATCCTGTGTGCCACCCAGGTTCCCCTCCAGACACTGGACTTCCTTAAACTCCCTGAGAATAAATGGAAAAAGTTCAGATGCATTTTGTCAATATTTTTTATTGCCAAGCCACATGCAGAGATGATCTGTGCATTACATGACAAAAGATGACACTCTATACCAGGATATCCTGTTAGTCATGTGACTGAAGAATAGATTCCTGGATTTACAGTTCTTCTGAGACGAAGCATTCTGGCCTTGAAGTATAAGTGATTCTTAGTACTGAAAGAGAGAGTAAAATAAATGCCTTCCTAGTATGTTCAGAAGATTGTTCATAATATTCCTTCCAAGATGGGAAATTGCATGATCAGCTCTCTTTTTTCTTTAAGGAGCTCTGGCTCAAGAGAAGGAGCTTAGACGGGGCCTCTTTTTATCGTGTTCTCGCATTTCACTAGGCTAGCCACGTAAACCGGTGGTGCAGTTTTCTGATTGATAGACACGGAGAGCTGCTGCTGCTTACCCAGGAAATGGCTATTTATCTCGAAAACAGCATGCCTAGAAAACACAAAGAATGTGTAAAGCCCCGTAAGCCAAGAACACGAAACCAAAGTGCTGCTTTGAACATGTCGGCCTGAATTGCAACCAGACTTCTTGATTGACGGCCCAGGCAGAAAAAAGTCACTTCTAGTCCCTTCTCAACAGGCTTTGGCTATTCAGCGCGACGGTTGTCAGGGCTTGACTTCATGATCAAGCCACCAAATGAGTCACAAAGTTAAATGCTTGGCAAAGAGAACTATGACATGTAAACTACATATGGTATACCAATTCTCTTATTCTGAAATACTTAATGTCCAGATTTCATGCTGCATGTAATATCTCTGAATCGGTACTAGCTGTTCTCTTCTGGGGCTAGACTGGGCTGTCTATATGAGCTGGTGATAATGCCCACGTATAAGACGCTGTAGCAGTTAGCATTTGTTGTCTATGCAAGACACTGGGTTAGTACCAATGAACTCAATGAGGTCTTCAAACTCTTTATGAAGGACACAAATAATTTTCCTTAATAAAGAATCAAACTCATGACGCTCAGTAATGGACTCAAGGACCTATTTAAATAAAGGTTAGAGCTAAAACTTGAACCCAGGTCTCCTTTTCCACAAGTCCCATTATTTAGTTGTTTCTCTTCTGTTTCACTACAAGAATGGCTTCCCGTGAGTAAGCTCTTTAAATGAAGCATTGTATACAGAAGTAGGAAAAGAGATGAAATTATAACATAAAGAACCTTTGAATTTTTTACACTCTTTAATTTGTGTAGACTATATCTTTTTATCTCATATATTGGAATATCTTATAATAATTTTAGAAAAATGTTAATCCCTTTTAATTTCTATATTTTCAAAGAAATCCAGCAATCTAATGTGACTGGCTGCAAATCCATTGTTTTTTATCCACTGTTAGTATCGTTCTGCTTTAAAGCTGTGGACATTCAGTCCTAATATTTAATGTTCTGCTAAACGTCAGTGCTATATAGGTAATTTTTTATTTCCATAAACATTGGGGGCATAAGGAGCTGCTGTAGCCAAGACAGTTGAGCGTATATTTGGCAACATCAGGAGTAGTTGTGAAAGCCATCTCAATAAAGCCAACCACATCAAATCTGCAGCAGCGGGATTTCAGGCAGAATCATATCATCTAAATAAAGTTGATGCCACATTTAGCAAGCTTGAGCTATGGAGATCTTCTTCTAACTGAGTATTTGCGTGTACAAGAACAACTCATTGCCTGACTCGTTTATTTATATACATTGATTTCATAGATTTGTGATCATGAGGAAATGACAGGGCAGTCTCTACAGGTTGTATATTACAGGGCACAAAACGTTTCTTATCACCAGTATTAAAAAAAAATTAGCCAGAATGAGTCAATTTGTCAGACCTAATTTAGAACTAAAGAGGAGATGTGAAATTACCTAAGGGTGATTTTAGGATAAAAGGTTGCCTTGTGAGTGAGAAAGTCGATATGACAGTACTGTGCTACTTAGTTCTGGCTTTAAGTGCTTTTTTCCAGCCTCTCTATGTCCCGAACGCTTGGACAAATAATCAGTCACGGGAAGACCTGTTTCCGATGTGATGCTGTCTAGCATACCTGATGCGTAGTAGAGGTACCACAAACAATACCCGGCTTTGTCCAACATTGAACATATAAAAGAATCACGAAAGAAGGCTATATTGATGTCAGTCACACATTTTTGGCCATGAGGCAGAGGTATCTCTCCTGCTGCTTTAGTTACTTACTTTAAATTGGCTTAACTTACATAGTATTTATGACAAAATGGTGACTTTGGAAGCCATTCATTACGCAGAAGAACAGAGCAGTCATGGCCATGTTCTTGCTTTTATTATCTTGCTTGCTAAGGAAAAATTAAGGCGATTAAAAAATAGTCATCAAGTATTCATGAACTTGTAACAATGGGGACAGGTCAATACTTTTTTTAAATTTATTTATTATGTACACAACGTTCCTCCTGCATGTACATCTCCATGCCAGAAGAAGGCACCAGATCTCATTACAGATGGTTGTGAGCCACCATGTGGTTGCTGGGAATTGAACTCAGGACCTCTGGAAGAGCAGCCAGTGTTTTTAAACTCTGAGCCATCTCTCCAGCACCGACAGGTCAATACTTTGAGTTTGGTTCTAAGGTCTAACCAAGGGGTGAAAACAATAGCAAGAGTGACATTTTTGGAAACTATACTCTGTGAATAGAAACTATATTCTGTGACTAGACCTCTGTGCCATCCAGCCTCCGCTCTGAACAGTGGTGCTAAATTCCTAACACCTCTTAATTTAATCGTAGTGAGGATGGCAAAGGGGTTGCAGGATGCTTTATTCTTCTGTCACAAGGAAGTGTGTGCTTGGTTGCTCAGACAGCTCCAGTTCAAAGTGAAGTAGCAAAGTAAAGTTTGCCAGCACCTAAGCCTAACTAGAAAAGACTGTCCAGAGCAGGAGTTCTCCCTCTTGTCCTCACAGGCCACTTAAGATGTGTAAACCAGACAGGTTGAAAGATTCCACTTAACTCCATATCATAAAAGTGATTGTATTTACATATGACATTTATATTCAGGACACCAGGGCTCTGGCAACCTTTTCCTGGGATCTAAGGTTTTGGTTCTTGTGGATGACAGAGTCCTGTGCTGATGTCTCAGCTAGCTTCTCTGCTGGCCCTGTGTTTTGACATTAGGCCACTTTGTTCTCAAAGAAAAAAATATAAATAAAAAAGATGTGAAGCTCCTGTGTCCCCTGCACACGGTGACTAGATGTGACAAGCACTAGGGTTTCCACTCACAGCACATGAGCTATGGAGGCCTCCGCAAGCTCCGCAGTGAACTCGGCGACTCCGTGTACTAGGAAAGAGTCTGCACACTTGAAAACAAAGGGAGCAGACCGTTTTCTCATCTGGCAACAGGGCAGTCATAAAGACAGGCAGCAACGGATGTTTTGCAATCTACCCTGCTGTTTGTTCCTTTCTCTGTTTGCGACTCCTGGAGCGCCCTGTCGATCAGGATTCCACTTCGTGGCCTCTTTCCCTCCGCAGTGTTCCTAGGTCTCCATTTCTCCTCAGGAGTTCTAAAATTGTCTTAATGATGTTAACTACCCTGGTGGGTCCCTGAAGCAGCGCACAGCCACCGTAGGCTTCCTGCCTGCTGCTGTTGAGCTCAACCAATGAAATCAATTTGCTGCCGACAGCTGTTCCTCTCCACACTCATTCAAGAACGTTGTAGAGCTCCAGCTTGTTTCCTGGGGAACCAATTCTGGGTCCAGGTGTGTGAGGACAAAGTTGGGAAGCTCTGTTAGCAGTTCACACTCTTTTCTCTGTGTCACAGAAACTTCCTTATTGTCCTACTAAGTCACTGTCGTGGTAAATAAACGGTCGGCCACCCGGAGTGATGCTGAAGTAGACTGGATGGGCCTCGAGTTACTGGAGATAGGTGGTTGCCACTGGAAACTCGTCTCTAAGTAAGCCCACTTAGGAAGAACCAGAATTCTGAAGGATTAGCTGCTTTCCAAGGACCCTATTTGTTAACTAGTAGGTTTCTTGGCAAAACCATGGAACCACTGCATTGGATTTGAGGCCCATCCTTTTTTCCTTGGCAGTGGTTTATTTCTACACCAGCATCAACAGTTTCAGATCCTGAATGCTCAGACGGGATGTTTTTTCAAATTGTTTTGGTAAAGAGCCTGTGCAAAGTTATGCTTAGTGAGTTCTAATCTTTTGGAATTACCCTAGTTATTTTGAAAGCTAAGTTTGGATACTGAAAAACTTGATTTAAAGGGGTTTAATCAGCTCACTTAAGAGCAATGGTGAAAGGAAGGAATTGTGCATATTCACGTAAAGGAGGTCATGAAGCTTACGGGAAAAATACGCAACACTGCAGTATGTTTCCACTTGTCTTTGGGTTGTATGGGTGCATTGTATACCTAGGATTAATGGATAATTTGTGCCTGGTGTGGAAGAGAAGAAAGTGCCCTCTATGGTGGCACTCCATTGCCATTGGTGTCTGATAATCCCCTCTGCTACAGAGACACCAGCACAGTCTCTGAGGCTCCACTCATGACTCTGATCCCTTTTCTGACATCTTCTTCATGCTGGGAGCAGTTAGAAGTGTTTTCCCTTGTACTTAAAAGAACAAATCCCTTCACCCATACACTTCTCTTGAGTATTCATACCATTTTATGGCAGTGGGACACAACAAAGGATCTGATTTTTGTGTGCTTTAAAAAGAAGAACATGGATTGCAAGCAGTTACTGCGTTGTTGGTGGAAAAAACATTGCTCCCCAGTAGCACTGAAATTAAATACAAATAGAATATGAAATGTATTCTTTTTTGTTTTGACTTAGAATTAACTTCTTGCTCCTTACTTAATGGGAAGGAATATCACTGTCTAACATTAGGGTTGTGAAAGATTATGTAACTAAAACGACAGTGTGCCTTTTCTCACAGTATGAAATACTCTTACACGTAGTCTTCTTAAGCTTACACTGAAGCACTGACTATCCAAGGCTGGTTGACAGAGGAGCAGAGAAGACAGGAAGGAAAGAGAACATTCTTTTTAAAGAGTCAATAAAGCCTCAAAGGGGAAAGGGGATCAATCAAAAGATTCTAAACTGTCCATGAATCTTTTATGCTATCCGAAAATGATCCTTGGGGTAAGGGCAGATGGTTAAAGTGTGGAGAAAGGTAGTGTGTGGCTGGAAAGCAACTTACATCATTTCTTTACTGAGAAATGGTTGGAAGAGAGGGTGAAGATGAATACGTCCGTGCCTGCATCCCATCTACCGACTCAAATGTGCACACGGACCATCTTCTACAGCTAGCAGGAGGCTTTGTTGAATTGAGGTAGAAGCGAAGGGAGGGAGGAAGGGAGGGGAAAGGAAAATTATAGCTGAGAAGAAATGGAGACCAAACTTGGGGGGCTCTGGTGGAGCTATTGCTGAGTCAAGTGGGGTTTACTCAGCCTAGTGGGGCTTAGAATGTAGGAGTGTACTGAGCCGATAAAAGCGCATAGTTTTAGAAGGTGGTGATGAGTGACCAGTGTCGGCAAAACAACAGAGTGGTTCTCAGTGAGAAACTGGAAATAAATTTACAGATTCCTTCCAAATGACATTATGCTTCAAACTCTGAAACAGACCCATCATTTTAATGTTTTTTAAAAATTTGACAACTACATTTTTAATGAAGTATTCTCCATGGTCCATTTGAATTCTAAGTGACATATGTTTTATTATTTTTCTCATCATTATTATTCCCTAAGATTAAATAATATTTCCATGTGGCTTTTATAAAATAATATTTTTGCTTATTGAAAATTTCATACATATCTAGAATGTGTTTTGATCGCATTCACCCCACTCCAGTTTCCTCTAGGATGCCTCTACCTGCGCTCTTTCTCCCAACTTCACATCTTCCTTTTAAAATCATTTCTTCTTCATTTCTAACCCACTGAGTCCAGTTAATGCAGCCCGTATGTACCCGGGGGTAGAGTCATCCACTGGGACATGGGCAGACTGTGAATCCTGAGCAGCCTGACTTCCAAATCCAAGGGCAAGCAATAAATAAGGAATGAATGAGTCCTGTGGTCACAGCTAGCAGGCAGCAAAGGCCATGAGCCTAGTTTCTGAGGAAAAACAACCTATCATTTATTCCTCATTCCACAACTGGAAATTCTTGTGGGCTTGTACTAAAATTTTTACAAGAATTAACTTTTTTCTGTGTGGCAAATAAATAGACATTTTTGTTATCATTTTATATGCGATGTTTTTTAGCCCTCAGAATAAGAAGTTGCTAGAGGTCAAGTCCTTTTGTCATAACGACAAGCCTATAGCACTACACTGCCCCCTTTTTGTCAAAGGGTGATTTTGAGAGAAACTAAGTTATTTCCAATCAATACCCAGGAGTCTCCATTATATGTTTGCTTCAAAGCGTGAGCTGCCAGGGTTTCATGCTTTCTCGTCCTGATACCCAACTCTCTGGACTCTTTATCATAATTTATCATGATAAATTATACAATGGGAATATAGAACTACCGTGTTGCTCTTTGAAAACCCTATGAGTTTAGAGAGTTTGGTCCGCCTTTCTGCTTCCCACATATAGAACATGAGAGATGTGTGGTTATTTTAGAAAGTTGCTACGATGGTTGAGGAACATCACGTGTGGAATCTATGAAACAACACTTCTTCCTTATAAAACATAGCTGTCCACACTGTAATTCAGAATAATTATTGCATGTTTGTGTTCTTTGAATAATTAGACTGTTTTATATTTAATATTTGTTTTAGTGACTCCATGCTCATCTGTGTGTCTTGTTTTTGTTTTGTTTTGTCTTATTGGGTTTTTGTTTGTTTTGATTTTCATTTTTGTGGGATTTTTTTTTGAGAGAGACAAAACCATGAAATTGGGTGACTGGAGTGGTAGAGAGGATCTAGAAGGAGCTGGGGAGAGGGAAGAATATGATAAAAGAGACTATATAAAAAATTAATAAAAGAAAAAATTTAGACAAAACCAATTAAATGTTAGAAAATAATTATATAGTGGAAATGTAGAATTGCAATGTTGCATTTTGAAAATTCAAAAAGGAGGTTAGAAATGTCAAACAGAATTATCTGGTTTTCTGTATTTTAAAGTGAGTCTCTAAAGTATGGACATTTTGATATTAACAAAAATGTTGGACATTTTTGGAAACACAAAGCTAATCTTTTAATCACATAATTTATGGATCCAGAATATTTTGTATTGCCATGGCTGTTAATGTACACCTCAATGACACCAGCTTTGGAAGCTTTTCATTTTTTGATCTGTCACAACTGTCTTTGAATATATATCTTTGTCCTAAATGACAAAAAAAAGTTTAGGCTGAAATGTAACTTTAGTATTTATTCCACAGTATGGAACAATAAAAACCATAGGCCACTTGACCAAGATTTCAAATCCAGCACTGGTAACTTGTGTCCACATTAGGAAACACCTTCTTCTAGGACCCGACTATTTGTCCCCTTTGACCCAATTATCATTCTTATTTTCGCCACTGTCATTCATCACTTACACTGGTCCTACAGTTTTCTGAAATAGAAGAGAAAGGAAAGCACACAGCCTGGGCAAGAGCTGTTGGTGCTGAGGCATCTGAGTTGCCCTGGAGACAACACTGAGGAATGGGGGTTTCTGGGAGCCTTATACTCTTCAGCAAAAGCAGCACAAAGCCCTGGAAAATGAGTGCTCTTATCTCCCCTTTCAAATACGAAAACCAAGAGCCAGGAAGTCACTAGTTTGTTCATAGCCCGTGGAAATCACTGTGAAGATTCAAAGCAAGCCTTGTGACTTTTGTATTCTTACCATACACGATCAGCCTCAAGTATCTGGGTGTAAGGGTAAGTGCCTTCTGATTAGCAAATTATCCAAAGAAACCAAAACTTAACACACACACACACACACACACACACACACACACACACACAAATAAATACAACAAAATATCCAAATATTGACCTGGCAATTTTAACTTACTTTTTACTATTTTTCGTCACGAATACTTACACCATAAATAATGCCAAAAAAGTAACTTTACCATAACGAGACACCATTAAAAAGAGAAAATACTTCTAATTGTTATCCAGTGATAACTCCTCTTGTGCTTGTATTTACACGGGGAATCCAGATAACTTAAGAGTCATAGACAACAATCGCAACGTCAAACAAGGAACAGCAGCAATCAAAAGCTCATTTCCACCCAAAGCAACTCGTTTCCATAGGATGACAAATGTTTACTCCTCTAGATGAGGAGCAGTCGTACTTTTCACACCACACAGTCTACCCTGTAGATCTGCTGACATTTGAATCAGAATCAACTCTCAAACACAACCTTTGCCAAGTTCTTCAAAAGCTCAGAGCATTCTCCCCAACCTCTCACGAGGAACTGAAACTGCTCGCAAAGCTTCTCACCCACATTCAGAATTCCCAAACTGTCTTTACTTACACTGAACCCTAGATCTTTAAATCAGTCAGCTCAGCCGGGTGGTGGTGGCGCACGCCTTTAATCCCAGCACTTGGGAGGCAGAGGTAGGTGGATCTCTGTGAGTTTGAGGCCAGCCTGGTCTACAAGAGCTAGTTCCAGGACAGGCACCAAAAACTACAGAGAAACCTTGTCTCAAAAATCAAAAAAAAAAAAAAATCAGTCAGCTCTTCCACGTTAAAGAGAAGGAACATGAAGCTGAGAGAGATTACAATAACATTCAAGGGGCACACAGCATCTTAGGGGCACTATGTCATATTCTGTTATGGAGAATTGACGAGAGAAAATTAATTAATGAATATTTAAGAGTAAAGTCTACCACTTCCAAAATTAAGGTCATAAAATGATGAAGTAGATCAGGGAAAGTGATTTTATTTTACTTTAGAGTGAATAATTTTAAAGCAATTAAGACTGGACTTCTATACATCATTAGTATTATTTGGATCTGGACATGTCCCTTGGAGCCTCATGTCTTAGCGATTTGTATGTCACCCCTTGGTGTCATAGGGAGGTGGGATGTAGCAGAAGCATTAAGGAGGAGGTTTACAGTAAAATGAAGTAACATCATTGGGTGTGGTTGCGCCCTGGAAGGACAGAGTGGGTCCCTGATCTCACCCTTTCTTTTTGTTTTTCCTGGCTGCTGTGATGTGAGCAGCCTTGCTTTGTTGTGCAACACCATCAAGGCATTCTGCCTCACAACAGGCCCAGAAACAATAAAATAATTGAGGATCGAATACTTTGAAATGGGGAGGCCGAACAGATGTCCCCTCATTTAAAGTCATTTTGTTCAGGTGTTGTCTTAGTGACAGAAGCTGACGAATAAAAGTCACTATTAAATATGAGGTAATGGTTTAGACACAGCTTCTATCTGTATTATTGTTTCCTCATCTCTGCCATGCCGTTTCCGGTATGTGGTTGTTCAATCTGGCATTTTATTTATATGTAATCAATTCCATGTGTGTGCCCTCACTATACTTATGTAAAATAGAGTTCCATCAGTTGTACATCGTAGCAAATTTAACTATTCAATTAGAAATAAAACAGAACATCGTGTGAAACATATTACATTACCGCTACCCCAAGGATGAGCCATTGAGCTTCCCTTTCTGTCTTCTATGCTTGTGCTTTGTAGCTTCTGTGGGAAAATGATTGTGATTTTAACTTATTTATATTTCCTTACCTTGGTCTTCCAACAAGTGTGGTCTAGATAAACAAGCAGGAAAAATTACAATCTGTTCACAATGTATCCACCCATCTCTAAAGCAATGTACCTCCGTAGGAATATAATAGCATTTCCAGCTTGTGATTTAGCTCTAAGCCTAGAACTATCAATAAAATTACAGAGTTAGGGACATTATCAATACACCAAAAAACACTCAGAAATTCCTCTCTCTTTCCGTTCATCCATGATATCGGTTGGACCTAACTACATGTATCATTTCTTGTTCATGGAGACACCATTATCTGAAAAATGTCACATAAAAATAGAATCGACAAAGATAAGATAGAGACCGGTTAACCAAATCTCTAGCCTGCGTTTATATAAGGAATGGGTGAGACAGTAGCCAGGAACTTGTGACTCACAGGTGCTGGATAAAGGTAACATATGGATATGCAACTTTTAAAAAAATATGTATTTATTTACTTATTGTACATACAGTATTCTATCTGTATGCATGCCTGTACACCAGAAGAAGGTATCAGATCTCACAGATGGTTGTGAACCACGATGCAGTTTCTGGGAATTGAACTCAGTCCCTCTGAAAGAACAGGCAGGGCTCTTAACCTCTGAGTCATCTCTCCAGCCCAGATATGCAACTTTAAGATGTAGTCAAACTGCAGCTTGTTGGAAAACTGATATTTCAGGCGATTCAATCCAGCAAATACACTTACCAATGCACTGTTTACTAGGAAATACTATTGGACCTCCTAGCAGACAGACATGGTGCCCCTAAGACTCCAGTACAAGATCCTTTAACACCAGGGTCATTATCCAAGAGACAATATTCATGAACTTTCAGAAACATTATTGTTTAGAGGCATGCAAACATAAGGCAGGGATTCTGTAAGTTGTTTGGGGGATGGAAGCGACAAGTTTTCGTGTTTCTGGTAAAAGACAAAACATTTTTAAACCGAGGAAAACATGGCTTAGTTTCCAGGGGTTCTATTTTTATCACGTACTGTCCAATTTCACTCAATTAGAAAAATAGTGTATTGTGCTTTTTATTGAACACATTTGTTACATTCTATCACTCAATCATGTTTCTATAATTTGACGTCAGAACTTCCTGAGAAAGGATGTGTCCCCATTCAAGTGGTCACAGTCAACATCCAGGTGTGTTGTGTGCTCAGTGTTAGCTGCAGATCCTCTGCGAATTGATGGGAGACAGAGAGGATGAACAGTGAACCCCCAAGGAGACTTATGTAAAAGAATTGAAAGGCCGGTGAAACAAAACAAGATTTTAGTGGTAACCATGGCAACTTTCATGGATAAGGAGAAACACGAAGCTTGCTCGTCATTCTTATTATTGTATTTGAACATTTATTGACTGGCTGCCTTGGTGGAATCATGGATAATCAATTTTTTTTCCCTCAGGAGGAACAAATAAATGGAGATGAGGTCTCCCCAAAAGGAAGCCAGTGCTGTGTAAGGAGTTTTTAATGAAGTCGGGACTTTCAGACGACAGAGGGATGTTAGGCTGCCTGTGCTGGGCAGGGCAGAGTGTTGTCAAACTTAGAGATTGTGTCATAGAAGGGACGGTAGTGACTCTTCTGCTGAAAATAGCTGACAGGTAAAAAGATTTATGATAAAGTTGATAGGAATATAAAATAAAAGAAGCCAAAGCTTGGGTGTTAAATGAATCAGAGAAAGGCGATGATGCCTTGTGAGTTTTTGTTTGGTCTTATTTCTTGCTCACCCATCTTCTCCTGGAATCCCTGAGGCAATATTTGTTTAGTGTAACAGCATAATTAAGGCTCTGATCTATCAAAGCCCAAGTACTTGTGTGCCCTACCTTCGGCACGCTTCTGTTGTCTATTCACGCCAGATATGAAACATGAAAGCCAGGTCGCTACCAAACAAAAGCCCAGCTGGCTGACAGAGAACCTCAAGTTTCTTTGAACCCTCTCAGGATTTCTCAAAGGAAGATTTTTTTAAATCAGTACAATCTCAAAGTCACCGGAATGTGTGTGTGTGTGTGGGGGGGGAGCAGATTCTTCATTTTGAACAATCTCTCAGCTGTTATTATGATAACAGCGACTATTCCTTCGGTCGTAAGATTCCATGATGCTAGGTTAATAGATCCAACTGGGAGCTTTAAAAAAAAACAGTCCTGCTTCCAGGGCGACCCCTCAGGCCAGCGACATGAGCACACCCAGGGCTTGAGACCCACAGCACCTGTGAAGTCAGGTGTGAACGGCAAGTGAGTTGCTGTGCTCTATGCAGTGCTTTGCAGCTCTTACACTGCACCCTTCTTTGCCGTCTTTTTGTTAAAGCAGCTACTTCTGTCCGCTGCCCCCTGTTAGGCCCACAAGCTCTGTGTCACAGCACCAGGTCGCCCCTGCTCAGCCATCCAATTGCTCCATCTCTGTTGTTGGACGCTTGCAGGAGTTTGTTTGTCAGCCTTTGCCTAAGAAGCACTTGCTAGAGTCTGCACATGGAAGGATGGTGTGCAATCCTCCTCCCTTTCTCTTTTAAGCCCTCAACTGAGATATGGCAAAGGTATTGGAAGACTTAGGCTGTGTTATTCACTGATTTTAGAATTCCCATGGAAACACCGATTTGGGGGGAAAGACTCATGCAGGAGTCAAAGGCTGGCCTGATTCTGCTGTTTGATTCTATGGTTAGCATCATTGTCATGCAAACTCTGTTTTCGCTTTCCTTATCTGTAAAGTTATGAAACTTGGTGATTAGACCAAACATTTTTGGAGAGGCTAAGCTATTGCTAACTGAATTTTTAAAACCTATTCTTTGTGAGTTTATTTTAAAGTATGGGGGGGGGTCACTGTATAGCGAAGGCATATCTCAAATTCATTGTGTAGGTCACTGCCTTGAACACAGGATCATCCTGCCTCAGCCTCCTGAGTACTGTGATTCGCTTAACAAACTGGGTGTTTGGCTACTCCATGTCAAATACTCCTGAATGGAGAACAGGGGTTTAAAAGGTGTTCTCCGCTCATCCATCCACCAGGACACAGTGATCTTTCACAGTTCCCTCACAGCAAAGTTCCAAGCTTCATGTTCAGGCATTTAGTATTATAGCTGATATTCTGGGATGATTATTAGCCATATTCATTTCATTATCCAGAGCCTCTGGGTTAGATAAGAGATCACTTGACTCTTTAATTAAAGACGGACTAGAGAGGGGTTTTTCTAAGGAAAAAGGATTGGGTAGGATGCTGTAAGACGGGGTGAACTCCATATCCATACAGAGTGGTACCCAGGGGAAGGAGGCTGTCCCAGACTGGCATCTATCCAAGTACCTAGTGTGCCAGCTGATGCCCCATGCACCCTGTTCTCCAAAATCTCAGGAATCCTTGTAAACATGCCTCTGTTGCCAGACAGCTCTGAGAAGTGGGCAGCATGAATTTAAATGCCATTGGGAGAGTCTGCACCATCACCACCAACTCCAGCTGCCTCAACTCAACAAGTGGCGTAATTGTTTTGTCTCTACTCTCTTGGTTATTAGTTTTTCCTTTATCTGGAATCTTGTGCACTTCCAGGCACCTGCCTGCAATTATGCTTCTGAAATTCCTTTACCCTTGTTTTCATTATAAAAAAAAAAAAAAAGTCCAGTGACCTGGTGTTTCTGAGGGCACACTTATGCCTACTGCTGCCATCTAGTGGAAGCATCATAACCTCTCATAGTGCCTTTATCTTTGATCCATGAATCAAATGATACCAATTGTTTTCTTGAAAAGTATTGTAGAAGCTAACTCTTAAAATACTGCTGCTCAATGCCTCTAAAGTACAAGCAGAAGAAGCCTGGCTGAAGAGACAAAGCCAGGACCACCCAGAATAAAAATGCTTATCCCTTCCTTTATTGGAGCATTTGGAGTTCTCCTCTCAGTGTCTGCATCCACTCCTCTCCATGTGAAGAGATGTCCCAAGGGTCACCACTTAGTTCATCATTCATCCTTGCGTGTTGACCTAACCCGGGCTTCAGCACTGACTTGTTCTGTTTCTTTCTCAGAACGTCTGAATTTCAGTTTGGAAAGTAAGCTGTATTCACCTGCTAAAAACTGCCCTTTGAAAAATGAAACCTAGCTAGCTACCATTTCATTTCTTAGCTTCATGTCACTGAAGTCTTAACAACTTCAACACAAGGTATTTGTTTTCTTCAACCCTCATTGTCTTCTTTGTTCCTCCTTTTTCAAAAAAGAAGCATCTCTCCTATCTCCTTTTCCCTACTTCTGGTCTGTTTTTATGATGTTTATCTCCAGCTTTCTTCCCACAAAACCTTCTGTTCGCTATGGAGATTCCCAGAAGTTCTCTTCTAAGTAACCAATAGGGACTAATTTTATTCTCTAAATTTTTAAGAAAAAGGTGTTTATTTTGAGAATATTGATATTTTGGGATACCTGAATAAAAGCAGCAATTAACACTGGGTCACATTACTCTAACAATATCCATAGTATAATTACAAAGAGCTTTATTCTTGTCTGCCTGAGAATTTCTCTCAAGGCTAAGGTTATTTTAGGACAGAGGTTCACAGAGGTCACTGGAATCTTTAATATTCTGTAGCTGTTCTTGATTTACAGTAGTTGGCCCCAAGGAGTCTGGATATAAATCAACAATAGATTCTCAGGGTAAAAATAGGGTATAAACTGCGCTACAGTCATCAGATTATTCGACTGTGGCGTGTTTGTGCCATTTGGAACCCTGGCATTATGGGTATTTCAGTGGACTACCTCTGTCCAGAGTCTGTACTCTCCCAAAATATGATATAGACTCTTTTGCTGCTTTGGTTACTAAAATGGTGCCCAAATTAAAATATCAAACTGCAGTTATTTGAGATCTCAGCATTTTAGCGTTGAACGATACCTTAGAAGGAAAGGAGTCTACCACCTCCTCATTACAGCATTGAAGACCCTGAGTAGTGACGGAAGTCACAAAATAATCCCATACCAGTTCAGAATTATGAATAATAAAGGGTTATTTATTTAAGGGAAAGCTTACAGATCACTATCCTAGATAATAGTCCTCTGTGCAAACAGGAACAGAGTCTAGCAGCCAGAGGCGGGAACGGGAAGCCAGAGAGTGAGCACACATTTTACAGCTGCTTTTACAGTATCAGAGACCATGCCCAAGTGGGCTGGTATCTTAAAGGCTACTGGCTGAAGGAGCAAAATGTACTCCCACAGCACCTGAGAACAGAAAAGCCAGCTTCTGACAGAGGTCCCATTGTTCTGCCTCATTCACAGTGGAGCTCGGTTCCCTTTAAGTCTCTAGAACACCATCCATTTTATTTGTATACATATTCATGGAGATATAAGAATGCATGTCTTATCTTCACATATCTATCTTATGATTTTATCTAATGCATGATTGTATCTTCCAAGCATTTTTCTTCCTAGTAGTTTCCAAAGAAGCATTTGTAAAGAAAAGGCAACTATGGCATTACAATTTTAGCATACTTACCTTTGTTAACATAATTTCAGTTGTTGCCTGAAACTAGTTGTGACGATACCACTTCGGAGCATCATGCTCGTTAGCTCCATGATTGCATTTACTGTGTATTGCTACAGGAGTTCTCTGTCACCTTCTACAAAACATTTAAATTAAACGAAGTGTTGAGCAAATAAACAGACCCTAGGAAGATCCAGCTGACAATCGTAAGTGATTAAACCGGAGCAGGTTTCTCTCAATGCATCAATTTCACTGCACTTAGACTGCAAGTGTGTTTTAAGGTGAAATCATATTTTTTTCTGGTTATTCAAAAATTTACCTTTATTTGCTTGTTTTATGTGTGTCATGTGTCAGGGGGTGTACATGCGATGGTATATGTGTGGAGATTCCTTCTATAACGTGAGTCCTGGAGATTGAACTTGAGTCCTCAGGTCTGGTGGCAAGCACCTCTACAGGCTGAGCCATCTCACAGGCTGCCTTCCTGCCTCTTCCTCCTCCTCCTCTCTTCTTCCTATGTATTAGACGAGTCACAGTAGCAAACGGACACTTCAAGCAAAGTCAAGGATTAATTCCCTTCCTAATACCTTATTTTCCTGCTTTTTTTAAATGACAGTTTCATCTGGGATTAGAAATATGAATAAATTGGGCCAGGTGTGGTGACACGTGTCATGAATACCGTCACTCAGGAAGCAGAGATGGACAGATCCCTGTGAATTTGAGGACAGCTTGGTTTATATAGAGAACTCCAAGCCAGCCAAGGGACCCTGTCTCAAAATGATCAGTTTTAAAATAGTTTCCTCATTAATTAATATTTTAGTTATATTTTTGATTGATTCTTTAATATTAGGGTTGGCTTTGTAGTACTCTTAAAAACACTGAACAAACTCTATTGTCTGCTTTCCTCTCTTGCCCTTCCTCCCTCCCTCCTGTCCTTTGTCTTCCTCTTTTTCTTTCTCACTCTGTGTTTCCTTCCCTTCCTCTCATCAACCATTGTCTGGTACCCACTGTGCCCACATATTTTCAAGATGTTGTACTTCCTGGGATTGAGAAAGACAGCCTCATAGATGTGAATTTTGTTGATGTTAAACTTCCAGAATTGCATGGGAATTCATGGATACATCTGAAAGTTTATATCTTTTCTTTTAAATTTTATATTAATTTCCTAAACATTCCAAAGCCCAAATTTTGTTTTGTTTTATTTTTAATTTTATCCACATAGATGGTGTTGAATTAAATTGATCCAGTTTGGAAAGAAAGAAAATACAAACAGAACTTATACTCAAGCCTGTGGCCAATGTAATTTCAGCCATTCACCAAAACACGCATCTCTGCTGTCTGGTGTCTTCCTGTCGATCTCAATGAGATCAGTACTTTTCTATAATGAAGCCAGTTGACTGGTGGGAGAGGTTTACCTTAGTTGATACACTTGGTCAGAGCACTTCAGCAACAATGTTCCCATTCATTAGCTAGAGGCCTATCTAACAGGGGCCTGACTGCCTCGCCCCCTTAGGGAAGCCACAGCAGGCCGACTGGGCTTGAGGCTCATTAGAGTCGGCTAGGAGGACAACAGGCTGGGGAGCAGCTGGAAATGATAACCACCAGGCCTGAGCTAGCTCCAGGCTCTGCCAAACCCAGTGTGGTTCCCAGTCCTTTCTGGATTCAGAAGACAGCATGCCAGCCTTATACCTGCTTATCAGGGGACACAGTGAGGGTGTGCGTTTCTCTGGCTTTGAGCTTTCAGAGGAAATGCTTAGCATTTAGGTCGGTCTTGCATCCCTAAGCCAACAGAAAATGACACCTCAGCTGGATGTGTTTGTGCATGGTGATTCAAGGGGGGTGATTCTCAATTTATTTCAACGGTGGAGATAAAACTGCCTTTTAAATGTAATGAGGAAGAGGAGACAACCTGAGAATTGTCTTGACTAGGCTCTTTGTTTATAAATGAATGAAAGGCTGAGGCGTCAGATCCACACAGCTATGCTAGGTGTATAGCCGAGCCCTACACTAGACCCCAGATATGCGCAGGTGAATGACAATGAGCTGTTTCTCTGCACAGTGGTACAGAGCTTGGCCTATCATTGACTGTCCTTATGAAGCTAATCAATTAAAAAGATGAAAGGTCATTAGAAATCGTAGTGATAGATGTACAGATGAATAGAGAGAGAGACATAAGAGTGTGCATCGAATAGTATACAAGGTAGTTTATTTAATTAGCTTAAAAACATGGAGATCCGATTACCAATTAAATAGAGAAAATAAAGGTGGAATTCCAAATTCATTTACATTCTTAAAAGACAAATATGTCCATATATATATATATGCAAATAAGTAAGACTTCATATTTGTTTTTATTATCTATCTAAATTATCCACTGCTGTTGGAAGATTTTGTTTTGTTCTATTTTATATTTTCTCATTCTGAGCAGGTATTAAAATCCAAGCTGGAAAAACGGACAGGAGTGAAGATAGTCAGCCCCTGGGTTTCCTTTCCCTCAGTTGTAGTGGTGGGAGCGGCGGGCTGCATTTCCACCGCCCGGCGAGCTTTATACCCGAAATAGTTACACGGAAACTGTATTCTTTTAAACACTGCCTGGCCCATTAGTTTCAGCCTCTTATTGGCTAATTTTCACATCTTGCTTTAACCCATATTTAGTAATCTGTGTAGCACCACGAGGTGGTGGCTTACTGGGAAAGATCCTAACCTGCATCTGTCTCGGAGAGGAGAGTCATGGCAACTGCCTCACTGCCTTCTTCCTCCCAGCATTCTGTTCTGTTTACTCCACCTACCTATGTTCTGACCTATCAGGCCAAGCAGTTTCTTTATTAATTAACCAATGAAAGCAACAGAAATACAGAAGACCCACCTACATCACTCAATTCTCCATTCCTTCTGTGAGGCTCACTAATCTCTTCCTGTCTTGCTTCAGCTTGTGATTGTTTTCTGTTTGCCCAGTTATTGTTGAAACATCACTTGACTTGTCTGCATCCTTTGCATCTGTGTACCTGTTTCTTTCATTGTTGAGCCCTGTTGATTTCAGGATAGTGTTGTTTCTTTTCTATGACTATTATAACCAGGAATAAATAAATGAGATGATCTACCTTTTGTCATAAGAGATTCAGATGCAAAGCATGGGAGTTTGGAGAGGGAGAGAGACTGGATGTGAACCTACAGCTATTTTCAATGACTTCTGAGTGGAAGCTGACAGCCCACAGAGCCCACAGTCTTCCTCGGGAAACAATGGTACTTTTGGAGATGTGGAAAAAATCTTTTTGTGTGCTAGTCAAATTTTAGGATTTTTTTACAATCAGCAAAGACAAAGTTCGCCATTTAACAAAAGACATACCCCGATGGTTCTAAACACACCGCTTAGCGTGTTACCACCTCTTGTGTTCCCTTCAAGGTTTCCTTAAACAGAGATCAATGTGTTATATAGCACAGAGCCCTGTGACTCAAACCATGACCTATCATGTAAAACCAGCATTCCAAGGCAGCGTGCAACCTGAAGGGTACCCATAGCAAGTGCTTAATCCTCCTCTTGGTGCCAAGTAAATATTTTGCTGCCAAAAGTATGATTTTTTTTTTCAGCATCATCAGTGCTACCTTGAGACTTCCTATCTATCCCCAGACTTCCAGCCTCAGGAGTCTTCATTTCACAGAGAGTCTCTGGTGATCGATGGGCACATTAAATTTTAAAGAATACTGTCATATGAGAGACTTAATCATTGCCTCCTTTCTGGGGCGCCTGAGTGTGCGACATGAAGGATGTCTCAAACACCAGGTGGGAAAGAGTTAGAGAGGCATAAAAAAGAAAAACACTAAAGAGACAGTGAGTGAGTGGATTCATAAGGTGATGGAGCCTGTGGAGGAGAATGAATATGAGAAGAGTTCCATTAGTGGGTAGCAGGGCCCAGTGGATGCAGACACAGACGCTAAGGGCGCATGAATGAAGGTGAGGGCAGCAAATGAAAATGGATACTGAGAGGGAAGGCTGCTTTCTGGATGCTGGAACCATGGCTACATCCGAATAGCGTTCCCTTTTCCACGCATCCTTAAAGTGCTTAGATGAACACTTTTGTTCCCTGCTTTCTTGAAACTTGTAGAAAATTCTCATTAGCTGGGGAAATGCTGAGGGCATCTTTATTCCTATCAGTCTGAAGAAGTCCAAAAGTCTGAAATTTATCCCCAGATCCAGCAGTTCATTCTGATGCAGAAGTTGAGCTTCTTAAAAAGCTGAATTTCAGAATGTCAATGCTGCGTTTAATTTCTGATGAAAGAATTTTGAAAAGAGAAACCAAGATTTCTAGGTTGGAGACTGAGGATCGTCACAATCCCGGAGCTCCTCAAAAATCTGTTGAGGGGGGCAGATATTTGTTACGACAACCAAGTTGAGAATCTGGAACTTTGCTCAAGGCAGTTTGAGAGACTTTTATCAAGAGTATGACCCCTCAGTTGCAGCACCAGGACCCTGTAACAAGTTTCTCTGTGTTGCTCTCATCTCTTCTAGGTACTATAGGGACAGTAATCCCATCAGAGTACAGCATACTGTGAAAACCATAACCTAGTTGCTAAAGAGGGCTGATTTAATTTGAAATATGGAGTGGAAAATCCCCACGCCTCGAGACATTTTCAGACAGAACAGCATGTTGGTGGAAAACAAAGCTAACACTACAGCTATCTTGGCATCATGGTTCTGGCTTGGACAACCAAACAAATGACAAATTGGCCAAAATTCTAATAGGGAAATCTAGTGAGCAAGTCAGCTAGAGTGTGTACCTTGGATAGTGTCTCATATATCGCTGTAGGTTTAAAGTCTGTATATGTGTTCACATTTGAATATATAGTCAGTAGATGGTCTCTGCTATATATCCATACATTGCTGATTGAGCTTTAATCCATGCGCCAATGGAAAAGAGACACATAGAGTATGAAATAAAGTTAAGGTTGGGACACCTTTAAATTGCCTGGATTTTGAATGTGTTCCCAAACTCTAAACAGATTCTTTGCAAAAGATACAAGCTTTGTACTCTACCATGTTTGTTATAGATCCTGATGAGTTACTTGACCACTAGACTCTTATAGAGCAATAATCACCTAGAAGCTAAATTTTAAACTAAAGATCACATTTGTAAAGATTGAACTGAGACATTTACATTTTAGGTAAAGAAAAGAAATCATTGAATTAACCAAAGAAAGTTACAAAAGGAATCAACTACCAACAGTAGAACATTAGAATGAGGAATCTTCATGGGAAATCAGAATTGACTCTTGGTATAATATGATTAAGGTTCTGGTCTTCATGGATGCAAAGAAAAGCCATGAAACATGTGAAGAACATAAATGTATGACCCATTAGAAGGGGGGAAATTTCAAAGTTGACAGAAACTGTTTCTAAGGGTCCTAGATGTAAGTAAGACTTAACAAAAAGACAATCTAACTCTAATAGGCTATTGTAGGAGTGTATGACTGGAATCTAACACTTAGGAGAGAAAGCTAAGAGAATCTTGAGTTTGAAACTAGCCTAGGATAACAGCAAAACAAGTTCAAATAATTAAAAAAACAGTTTTTAAAGAATTACAATAAAGATGATAATGACAACTTGTCAAATAGAAATTATGAGTAAAGATATGAAATTTTCAAAAGAAATAAGGAAGGACTGCTGTATTTGAATTATAGCATGAATTTTTCACCAAAAAAAACCCCTCAGTTTCAGATTCAAGATGGCAGAAGGGAAGAGTCAGTGAACATTAAAATAGATACAGATTACTCTCCCTAAAGAAAAGAATGAAAATGAATATAAATATAAAAAGAATAAGTCTTAAAGACCTTCAGGATATGTTGACGTCTACCGACTACTAAACAGACTTGGAACCCTAGAAAAGAATGAGAGGAAAATGAGGAAGGATAATTTTCTATCAAAAAGTAATATAGAGTAATTCTGATATCATAAGTTTAATTTACATTTTTCTATTAGTCAGCTCTTCAAATCACTGTTTGTTTGTTTTTATTTTTTTGAAGACAGGATTTCTCTGTGTAACCTTCCTAAGTGTCCTGGAACTAGCTCTTGTAGATCAGGTTGGCCTCAAACTCACAGAGATCTGCCTGCCTCTGCCTCCCAAGTGCTGGGATTAAAGGTGAGCACCACCACCGCCCGGCTCTTCAAAGTACTCTTAAGGAGGCAAGGTTTATTTGAGCACATAGTTTTATAACTGTCAATTCAAAGTGAGCTAGCTTTGTTGCTTTGGGTCTGAGTCAAGACAGAACATCATCGAAGCAGGACTGTGTGACCAACGAAACTGCTGAGCCCATAGAAACCAGGAAACAGAGAGCAAAGTTCAGGAAAGATGAAGTGACAAGACATCCCTTCTGGAGGCAAGCTCCCAATGATATTTTTCTTTCCTCCTACAGACCATTCAGTGATGAACTCATTGAAGGATTAATCCCTCAATGAACTAGTGCCCTCATGACCCAGTCACCTCTCAATAGCACCACAAACTGGTAACCAAACCTTAACCCATGAGCTTTTGGCGGGAGTGGGGAGCACCTTATATCAAGTTAATAATGTTCAAGCAACTTAACAAACTCCAAAAACATTTAGAAAATAAAAGCCCTCTATAGTTTAATAAAGTCCTGCTCCTAAGCTAAGGGAGCCTCTTGCTATACATCGAAGAACTGGCTGGGGAGAGGGGACAATCTCCACAACCCCAGACAACCATAGGTGTGTGTCATAAAGCAATGACAGAAACTCAAAATCAGCTAGTAGAGTCACTAAAATAAAAGAGAACAGTGACAACTGTTGAAAACAATGGGAAACCCTAGATCCATGTGTCTTCCTGACGACTGGTATCGCTGTAAAACAATACATACACTTTCACAAATGCTTTCACAACTTCTTAAGTGAAAAATCTTAAGAATTTTAAGGCTTAAGGCTGTTTGTGAGCATCTATATAAAAATGCATAAAAACACAAGTACTATGAAGACTTTCCCACACTGTCCTTAGCGCTGTTACACAGGCAATAAACCAACAGCAATCCATCTCTTGATCGGCCAGTGAATGGCAAATCAAAGCATCAAAGCAACACAATGAACTACTGTAGCTTGCAGAAATAATAATACTAACAATAGTAACAAGGTTCAGCACAGATGAGTTTCCAAAGCATCTCACTATGGAAAGGGGTCAGATGTAAAAGACTGTATATTGTAGGATTCCATTTATGTACCATATCCAGAAAAGACAGTAAGAGAACCTACTGCTGACCCCCTGGGCTGAGCAGCCTTCAAGTACAGTAAACAAGAAGAGATCTTTTTTGTTTTTAATCTGTGGTCATGGAAATGTCCTCACACTTGTGACAGTTGCACATTTTTTTATAGGTTCACGAAACAGCAAATCATGCAAATGTGTAAATGTCAAGTTTGCCTCAATATAGCTGCCTGTCACATGCAGCAGGAGCAGACAATGCTATTCAGGGAAAGATGGTGTGTTAGTGGATTTGAATGTGCTTTTAGATCTATTTGTTTTTATTTTCTGTGTGTGGATGTTCTGCCTGCATGTATGTCTGTGTACTATGTTCACAGAAGTCAAAAGAACACATCAGATCTCCCAGAACTGGGGTTGCAGATGGGTCTAAGCTACTATGCTGAGGCTGGGAATTGAACCCAGATCCCCTGAAAAGAAAAAGCCTCTCTAATTGCTGAGTCATAGCTCCAACTCCTGTATCAGTGGGTTTAAATTTTAATAGCATGGATTTTAAATGTGGTTGCAACTTCTGACAAAGAGAGGTCAGTACTACTGAAGAATTTATTACTTATATTTTCCGAGAAAAAGGACAACCTCATGGGATGCAAGAAGTTTGGCCAGAAGGTAGCACAGAATACAGAGTAAACAGCTTCCAACTGTCCGATATGCACATGTCTGATGGACTGTGGCACACGGGTTGCTTTTCCTGGTCCTGTCTAAAGACTGACTCAGAACTTGGGGAATATTGACCCCTTGGTTGGTTTGCAAATAAGGCTAGGTAACCACAAATGCTACTATATTAATAATACCAAAAATATGATTAGCATAATTTAACAGGTGGTGAGTGAATGCCGAATAAACATGTACAGAGCCCCAGGAAACAGACCAAAGAGCTGAAACACAATGGCAGTGAAGCCACACTCTGGTTTCCTAGTCTTTGATGTACTTCAATAGCTGTATTTTTAGGGTTTTTTTCCCCCTCTTTACTCTAAGGGAAAAGAAAAGAACAAAATCCTTAAAAACAAAACATACAGAAAGCACAGCCATTTGTATATGAACGCTTTCACTTTGCAACATGTAACACTCACTAGGACTCACAGTGACATTTGGCAGCAAAATGAGGTAAAGCCCTTCACTCTGGTTCTCAGTTTAATAGGGCTGTGAGACCTGTGTCTGGAAGAGAGACACCTTGAAACCCACAGTCAATGGTGGAAATATTAGCCATAGTCAGACTTGACATGCATCGAGGAGTAAAGCAAAAACTTCAAATCCTTTATTAAACGTATCGCTAACTGATAGATAAATTTTGGGTACCCAGAATCGTGAGACAGCAGTGTGTTAATGACACTTATTTATATACATCACATATTCAGTTCACTTTCACAAAATAGTAGAATAAGATGCCCAGAACCATTTAAAGATTCAAGTGTAATTGCCTCTTACTGTTTTATTTTCAGATGAAGACGTGAATCTTATTTGGCAGTATGTTAAAACTATGAAGTGAATAAAATACAACTTCAGATTTACGAGCAAAGCCTGGGGATTCAGGCACAGAATCAGGCTGAGCAGCAGAGTCCAGCAGATGGTTAAACCCAGGGATAAAGAGCACCTTGTGCTTTCTTGGCGAATTTCAAAGAAGTTTGCCTGACGTCAAAATGTAGCAGATCATCCTGATGGGACAAGGCGCAGGGGCGGACAAGGCACAGGTCACTTGGAATCGTTGTTTCATAGATATCTTTCCAACGCCTCAAGTTGAGGGCAGTAACCACCATTTAAAGTAAGAGACATATCTCACAAGGCAAAACATGGTTTCGTTTTTGTCGCTCGTATCATTACATCTCTGGGGCCCACGCGTTTTGAGCTTCTTTCCCATCTACTCTGTTTTGGCTACCTCTCTTAGCTGTTTTAGCAAAGGGTTACACATATCTTGATAGTAACTCAGGTTAAGTCTAAATAGATGGAATAGCTAATTCTCCAGAAAATAAAATAAAATATGTAACTTCTTTTTAAATTTTTTTGCATTTACTTGTGTGTGCATGTGTGTATATGTGCATGTGTGCAAATGCATGCATGTGTGTGCATGTGTGTGCATGCATGCATGCGTGTGTGTACATGCGTGTGTGTGTGTGTGTGTGTGTGTGTGTGATGGCACACATGTAGAGATTAAAGGACAGCTTGTGTCTATGTCTACTATCAAGGGTCTGGGAACTGAACTCGGGTCATCAGGCCTTGCATCAAGCACCTTTACTCCTCTCACCTGTCCCACACGCAGTATCTTAAGGTGATTCTTGAAGTATGAAGAAAAAAAATAGGCTAAGTTATACTGTAGATATTTTCTAAGTGTAGAAATAGCTGAGTTGGCTTGGGATGTTATCAAATTAGAGAGCTTAGCCACTGTTGGTTCTTAAGTGTTTTCTATTTTTATTTTTTAAAGATTTATTTTATGTTTTTGAACATTTTGCTTGCACGTGTATCTGTGTACCACGTGCATGCCTCGTGTCCTCAGAGGTCAGAAGAGGGCATGGGATCCCATGGAACTGGAGTCGTAAGTTGTTGGTGCAGCTGGTGAAGCAAGTCCAGGTCCTTCAAAAGAGTGGTATGTGCCCCCTACCTCTGAGCCATCTCTCTAGCCCCTTAAATTCTTTCTCTTAACAAGAGCTGCTGCAAGGGGAAAAAATAATTGAAGTGTTCGGGAGCAAACCTTGAGATGAAATCCTTAGCGCTAGAACCAACAGTATTCTTGTTAATGTGAGAGCAGATAAAATAAGGTGGAATGTTGTCTAATAGGTTCTGTGGACAGATGGACTCTTAAAACTATTATCAGGATTATGAAATGAGACATATCTGTATATAAGATGCCAGCCTGGGTTTTGAAATCAGACGAACTGTGGTTTAGATTCTGGTTGCCCTATTACTAACTTTGGCTATTTTTACTACTCAAATGGATCCCTAGGTGCTTGTCTAAAATTATTTTCTAGATAATATTAAAGTTTGTAGAAAGACCAATATATTACCTGTATTCAGTACACAAAATAAGAAATTAAACCATGGGAAAGGGACGTTGACCAAGAAAAATCAGTGTTCCTTGCCAGGCATGTGGCTTTCTAAGTAATGCCTTAGCCTAGAATGTAAGTGAATGGCAAAATAGCATTCACCTACAACAGAAATGTACAGTGTCTATAATCCCACTGCATGAATAGTAGAAGGTGAGCAAATCCGTGTTTACCTAGGATTATAGACATGCAGTGTATAGGAGGTTTCAATGCCAAACACATAGGCGAGTGTTGTCCCATAGCATTAAAATGGAGCTAACAATTCCCATTGTTTAGTGATATTTCAGCCCTCTTAATAAAGCATGATGCATTATTCATGTTTGTGGAGATGCTGATATAAACAAGCCTACTGTACAGAGAGTTATTAAATTACAGCATCAACAATTAGGTATAACGCACAATTCTTAATGATAATAAACCCATGGTACTGGCTTACATACTTACTACACCACACATTCTGTTCATTGCTCTGGAGATTATCCTTGGAAAACAGCCTTAGATGGGTTACCAGGGCATGATGGCATTGCTGTCATACGAGATGAGAGTTCCATGCACCTAAAGACCTTTCGGTGGGACAAGATGTAGAGGAAAAAGATGGTGACATTGGTGATCCTGGACATGTGCAGACAGCAGATTAATGTCTTTGTGTTTCACAAATTTTTACCAAAATTAAAATCTAGAAGTTATTAAGTAATTAAAAGTCAGCTCAAACCCTCTAGGTTTGTATAACACAACTGTGATGATAAATCATTGATACAAACTGCAAAGGTCTTAATTCTACTGACATACATGGATAAAGGGATGTTTTAGTTCTGGGGAGTTGGCTCATCAGTAAAATGATTGCCATGAAAGTGTGAGTTCATTTGCTCAGCGCCCAAGTAAAGCAGGCCACAGTATGAGAAAAGAGGTAGACCCCTGGAACTCACAGGACCGAGAGTTTAGCCAATGGAGGAGCTCCAGGTTCAGGAAGATACTTTCTCTCAAAAAAATAAGCCAGAAAGTGATTGAGGAGAATGCCCCACACATCTGTATACATGTGTATATATCTGTGCATGCTCATATAAACAAGTGTACATGTATAACACACACACACAAGAATATTTTAATGTACAAAGTAACATCTTCTGTCTTCTTTGAAATAGAGTGTTAGATACAGTACTTAATTTGCCAGTCTAAGTCAGTTATGTAAAATACTAATAAAATTATCGATACTTACCCTCTACATTATCCTAGCATCTGGAAGCCTCATCCATTTTCCCTCTCCATCAGGCAAACAGCGTTGAAAGAGATGTTAAATCCTCTTCTGCAAAGGCTGAGGAAATGATTGGAGCCTGTGGGTCCCATAGTTAATGCTTAGCAGAACTATAACTCAAAATGGGTTTTTCTGACATCAAGTTGAGAATGTTTTCCTCAAGTGCATTACAACTGCCATTCAGACAGGAGTATGTTTTGAACGAGGCTGACAGGATTTGCATTTGCTACTCCGCTGCTTAATCCACAGCCACAGCAGAATGTGTTTCTGGGTGACTTAACCCGGGGGCGATGTGCCTTCAAATCTACATCCCAAGCCACAAGCCACCTTTGAATCTCTCTTCTGCCCAGTCCAGATTACTGCCATCAACTGGTGTATCTGCCAGGTCATCATGCTCACGGCAAAGTGAGGAGATGAAGTGGCGATTGAAAAGGGACAAACTGCCCCTTAAGAAACCCGGGGTTGCTCTGGCTTTGAGGAAAGTAGCAGCAGTCCATCAGCAGAGAGTGGAAACTGTTCCAGGTTAAGGATCACTCGGCCCAAACATGCATTTTAAATGAATGTGGCAGCTACGTTGGGATGGATTTCTGTGGCATGCGAAATGCTCGCTCAGAAAGGAGGACCAGGTTTACACTGTGGCTTCTTTTATGGGACTGAAATTTAACACCTAGTTAGTGATATTGCCATAGAGTGAAAGCTTAAGAGGCTTGAGACAGCCTGTAGTATAAACAGATCAGAGGACATGCTGTTTTCATTCCTCCTTATCTCCCTCATCTCGTTTTTTAGAAATTATGGAATGTTCAGGTTTCTCACACCCATGTATGCAAAGTAGGAAATGAAATGAGAATCGTTGGCAGAATCTGATTTTCTGAGAGATGTGTATAGGGAAAATCCCCTCGGGGAAATTCCCCTCAGGTTGGGAAGTAACTGTTCCTGCCTATTTGTGGACTAAAAAGAATGTACTGAGGGATGGCCACTGAGCTATCCCTGTCTTCACTCCTCCTGCCTCACACACAATCAAACAGAGGTTTCACTTAGCAAAGCAAGCAGTCGTGTGTGTCATGAAATTTTATTAGTTCTAATTTTCGTATAGCAAACAGTTTAATCACTGTTTTAAGAGACCTTTTATCCCAGCCAGGTGTCTGGCTGTCTGGGGCTGGGGCTGTGTTTACAAAGGATGGAGATCGTAGGTATGGTCCATGCCACTGACTACGGAGGAATTCAGTATGCAATGAACCTTATGCAGCCTGGCTTCCATTTATTGCACAGTGGTTCGCAGCGTGGGTGTGAGAAATCAATAAACATTTTGACTTGAAGTGGTGTTAAGTGCTTTATTTATTTTTTAACAGTTCACTGGTCTTTATTTCTTGGCTTTAGGGAAATGCCGGCTTTCATTTGCGTTCCTTGACCGTTAATAGGACCTGATTACAGGTGGAGCTGTGGTCTCCTTTGAGCAGATGGTTAGTGTCTACCTAACCTAGGGCATCACTGGCTCTAGAGGTCACTTCAGAGCAACATTGTACATCATATGTGGTCTTAAGTCACTCTAAGTGTTTCTTAGCATATGCATGGGTTCCCGAGCTTGCTCTTACTTTCCTTGACTTCGGGTCTTATGAAAATATCATTTATGTTTCTAGAGTGTTTACTAGACAGAGATCTTGGTCTCAGGATCTTGGTGGATAGCACAGGAATAATCTTTAAAGACAACGAGAAAGGCTTGGAGAAAGCAGAACAAAGACTAAATTAAATAGGAGAAGATTGTGGCTAGTTTGCTGCCTTTAAAAAGGGGATTTGATCTCTCTAATGATCTGCAAAACAAAAGCAGCAACTTCTTGTACGCTGCTTTGAAGGTGTAGCGCGTCCACCTGTAAGGGTTTCCCACCACGGGTGCTGACATACGGCAGGTACAGAGTCGTTACTGCTGCGGTGGATGGGAGGGAGGATAGGCAGACGGAAGAAGGCTTTGGTGTTTGCATCTCATGGTTATACCTGAGTATGCAGAGATCAGCCGTGGAGCTCTCCCACCTGTTCTGCTGCACGCTGCTCTTTCCCTCCTAAATTATCTGCAGTTCCTTGATTCTTCCTCCTTCCTGGTGTGCCTTGGGAAAGCGAGGGACTCACATCCAGTGAGCAGGATCAGGACATTTCAAATTGATTTTCACCACTCTTGTCATATTGAAAAATGGCTGCTAATGAATTCTTAAAAACGAACAGAGGAACTCGGGGTGCACTGATCTCAAAGCAGCTTGACCATGTGGATGTGCATGAGCACATCTTCCTCTCAGCTTTCAGAACCAGTATGTTTCATTGGGTTTGCTTCCATCTGATCCTAAGACTGCATATAGATGCGGTTAAATAATGAAAGCGAGCAAGCTTCTTGCTTGCTCATAGTGTCTACTTACCTTACCTATGCATAGAACACCCATTACATTACAGAACCCTAAGCTAAATTCTCTTATCCTACAAGAATCCAGAACGTAGTAGTCAGAATACCCGACTGACCTTCCCGAGGTCCCCTGAATCAGAGTTGCCAGTTATGAAGATACAAGTCAGTCCGTCTCACCAGGAAATGCAGGGCATCACCAGACGACATTGCTTGTCTTCCATCTCTCTGCCAATCACCTGCTTGTTTTATTCCAGTTAGCTCTGATTGCCTGAATTCTGTCTCTTTGTTGAGGTCTTATCTTTCACTTTATCAGCCACCAAGGAGAAGGATTTTTCTCCTTGAATTTAATTAATGTAGAGGAATTCCTGGGGCTTATAATTTAGAGCACTTTGATCAGGCCTTTGCTTTCCTTTTTGTTTTGTGATACCGTGTAAGTAAACTGCACTGAACATGTTGCCTAAGCCATGTTGATATCTTTCAAAGGATTCTCAGCAGCAAATGAGATAATCACAGACGGACAAATATTCTCCAAAGTGTCCAGATCTATGCAAAATGATTGATTGGGCCATCCAACCTTACCTTCCTTATAAATGCCAGATCCAGCAGTGGATATTTTATTCTGTAGTTTCCTAACTTCCTAGATATTTTTCTTACATGACAGATTTTCTTAATCAGCAAGATGGAAACTGTATTTTAAAGACTAAATTCTAGGCCAGGCAGTGGTGGCACACACCTTTAATCCCAGCACTCGGAAGGAGAGGCAGGCGGATCTCTGTGAGTATGAGCCAGCCTAGTCTACAAGAGCTAGTTCCAGGACAGGCTCCAAAGCTACAGGGAATCCTTGTCTCAAAAAATCAAAAATAAGTAAATAAATAGAGACTATATTCTACACTGATAGTGAGTAGAAGATTCCAACATGCTCATAGTAAAAACATTAAGTTTCTAAAAGTTAAAAATGAAGCAAACATTTTTAACATGGCAAAGGAATCAGTGGAGATAATTTTTTTCTAAGGAATCTCCCCCTTCATATTTTTAAATTGTTATTAGTAATATTATTGTTATTCATGTGTATGTGAAAGACACGAGAATGTGTGTTGCTAGTGTGTGTGTGTGTGTGTGTGTGTGTGTGTGTGTGTGTGTGTTTGTGTGTGTGTGCTAGGAGATAACTTTTGGAAATAAGCTCTTGTTCTGGTCCTTGGGTTTGAATGAACAGGCAATGGGGTGATTTAAACTTCATTAATATGTAAAAAATAGGTGAAAATATATAGTTTTCTTTAATCTTCAGATTGTTTCATATTTGCAATGAAAAAGTTGGTAATGCACACCTATAATCCCAGAACTCAGAAGGTTGAGGTGGCAGGGCTGCCGGTGGCTACAAGGTGAGGCCAACCTGGTAGTTACAATAAAAGACACTGTCCTAAACAAGGAAACAAACAAACAAAAAAACAAAAATAGAAAACCTTTATGCAGCTGAATCTGCTATAAACATCTGCAGCAGTATGGTACTAGTTTGTTGTCATTCTCAAACCAGCATTGCCACATTGTCATTAACTAAACTCATTTTCCTTTGCTTATTAAGTTTATATAATGTATTTTGCCTGTTTCTGCATATTATTGAAGGTATCACTTTACATTAATTTTTCCTGATTCCTTAGGTTCCTATGGACTACAATGTTTTCTTAGCCTTTTTTGTTTATGATGGTGACCTTGACTGTCCTGAGAACAATGGGGAAAGTGTTTCATAACGCTAGTCATGGGGGCTGAAAAAGGGGGTCGCCCTACATACATAGCAAGACTTGTCTCAAAAAGAAATAAAAAATACATATTTTGTAGAGAGTCCCTCAGTGAAGATTTACCTTCCTGATAGAGGGAGGTTATGTTGTTTGGGGAGGAAGAGCAGAGGCGGAGAGTCATCTGTGGCCTATCACCTGGAGAATGTGTGCTACCAGTGTGATTCCTTGTTGCTGAGGGTGAACTGGATCACCTACCTGAGGTCACACTTCTTCAGCATTCACCCACACAGCTTCTCTGGCTCAGATTTTTGTGGAGCCACTGTCTCCGTTTGAAATGCTGAAGACTTACACCTTACAATCGCCAGATCTTTTCTTGTCCATGTGGGACTGCAAATCATAAATTTATAAATTAATAGTTGCACAGATTAAACAGTAGATGTGAATTTTCTCTGGGGAAATATGCAGATTAATCAGAAGCACTGAGAGCCACCTGGAGCCAACAACTAACTGACAATTTTTCAAAAAAAAGAAAGAAAGAAAGAAACCAACCTAATTGTCAGTTTCAGAAATAAATTCTGAGACTGGTTAGATAGAAAATATAGTCTGTGGTCAAATTTTAAATCCTATAAATCATTTTAATCTCTTTAAAACACATATTATGGCTTTTACCTTCTGAATGGGTAGGAGATGTTCTAGAAACTGAGCGAGAAGGATCACCCCTCTCCTCCCCAGAAGTCACGCCACAATAGCCATTGTATAGTAAGTGTGACTACTGCATGCTTCAGCCTCAGATCTGGACACTTATTCCCACCCTGCCAGCTTTCACAGTTTTGTTGAGATAAAATAAAAGATGCTAGAAAGTGCTTTTATCACAGAGTTACCTGAACATCCATGTGTACAACTGGGCTACTCACAGAAGCAAAGATGTCAGTCACCCTCAGTGGATGGATAGCCAGAGAAAATGAGGCATACACACAATGAAACTCTGTTCCTCTCTAAATATGAAAAAACTTATCATATTTTCAGAAAAATAGATGGAATTAAAGAACATTATTTAAAACAAAATAAGCCAGATCATACCCCCAATCAGGTTTACTCTCAGATTCAAAAATTTAGGTCTAAATGTATATATATATCATGTTATAGGGTGATTTGATATATAAATTGTTTTGCTATAATTTATGCCTGCCTTTAAAATAAGTAAATAAATATGGATACCTGTGGGGCATGAATTTATAAAGGAATATAGAGGAGAGTAAGAAGACTAAAAGGAATAAGAGGGAAAACCAAAAAAAAAAAAATACCAGAATATATGTGATATCAAAGTGGAAGGAATTCTGTGGGAAGGAGATGAGGGGGGAAGGGGGCTGTGAGTGATACATAAGGCTAACGTAAAAACACATGCACACATGCTCACACCACACACACACACACACATACACACGCATGTCACAATGAAATCCATTTCTTCATGAAATAACCCAAAATTTCCAAATAACGAACGGGAAAGAGTACTTACTTGCCTTTAAGTGCCTTGTGGCATCTTTTAACTATTAGTCTCATCACTGCATGAATGAAGTCGCAGCTGTCGTCTCCTGAAACCCCTTCTCTGTTGGTAGAATTGCTGTCCTACGGTACTCCCCCCTCCTCCAACTTAGAAAACTCTCAGCCTGTAGATCCCAGGGTAGTTTTCTACATAACAGCGGAGGTATCTTTATACCTATGGGTCTGTGTTGTGGCATGAATATTATTTGTCTTCTCATATACTGGGACTTGCTCCCCAGTGTTGAGAGCTGATGATCCTTTAAGGAGTGACGGAGTCTTCGAGAGGGATCAATGCACTTCTCCAAGAACTGAGTTAGTTTCCGGAGAGTCGATTGCAATAGAGCAGTTAACCCACTTTTCATCCATCTCTTTGACTTCACCATGAGTTAAAGTGGTACAAAGCCCTCAGCAGAAGCTGAGCAAATGCCAGAATTATGCTCTTGGACTTTCAGAACCAGGGGCCAAAATAAACTTTCCTTTATAAGTTACCTGGCCTCGGAAATTCTGAGAAACAGGAGAAAATAGACTGTGACAGACAACACATAGCACGGAAACACCAGAGTAGCAGAACTGCTGTTGTATAGGGTATGAACCCCCAACAGAGGACAGGCTGAACATTGAACCTTGCAGGTAGCATATCCATTAGCAGCTTCTCAGGGAGTCTCAAAGGCAGGGTGTGCTCCTAGAACCACAGGCCGGGGTGTGAAGAACCCAGAAGTGGTTCCAAACTGCTCACATTTGTCTGCCTCAGGGCAACACTGAAGAATGGGTCTGTGTGTGGACCAAGGTGCTAGTCCTCATGGGCCCACAAACTGTAACAGAAAAATCTTGGTTGGATTTCGAGAATTCTCCGTTTCTTTAAAAATAAAATATTGAAAATTAGATTTGACTCCCACAGGAATTTTTGTTTTCCTGTAAAGTAAATATTTAAGGCTCGTTGTCATCACAGGGTTTAGCTTGAAACTTCCCAGGATCACTTTTTTCCAAAGAATGCTGAAACTGTGGAAAGCTGGGGGGCTGTGCAGCCAGCTCCTTTCTTGAGAGCTAGGACAAAAATTAAATTCTTTAGACATGAAGTGTGATATTCTATCATTGGTGCTGCATTGTATCTCCAAATAGTGTAACTAGTTATTAAAGTAAAAATTAAAGAAAGAAAGGAAGAAAGGAAGAAAGATGGATAAAGTACAAATAATAAACCTTTGAAAGCTAAGATATCTCTTCAGACTGGAGAATGTTAAGTAAAGATCATAGTTCTTCTGCTTTAAGAAATGTGAAGATTAGACATCAGGTAGAGAAGTATTTTTTTTTAACTTTTCGACGTTTATTTATTTTATTTATTTTTTCTATTCAAAAATTTACACTTCCTCCCCTCCTCCCATTCTGAGAGAGTATGTGAGTCGATAGAGTATCAGAGGCACTTCAGTGCTAATCTGTGCAACGCAGCACGGTTGGGTTGAGATGTGTCCAAATTCAAAGCCCCTCCGTATACTCAACGACTAAGTTCAACATCAGACTAGTGTGTGATTGTTAAAGATTCTGGTATTTCAACACTGGCCCGAAAGGTGGACTTTCCCGCTTGCGATTCTAATGCAGGTACATTTCTCTGCCTGAATCATCACTCTGCAGAGACTTCTCTGGGAAAGGAAGGGGATTCTGAAGGGAAGTGCAGAAGAGCTGCTCAAGTGGTCAGCAAGGTTGATACCCAGTACCTGGATCCACTTCGGGTCTATAGAAGCGACAAGAAAGGAACGAATCCTACACAATTAGGGAAAGCGTGAGAATCATAAACACAAATTTGAGATATTAAAATCCTCAAAAGAGCAAAACGAGGAGCAATTTAAAAACTTACTCTCTTTTACTAAGCTTTAGTTAAAATCTATTTACATATGTATATGAAGTATGCATATATATGTGAGGTGCCTGCAGAGGCAGAAGAGGGTGTCGAATCTCCTGGAGCTGGAGTTACAGGTAGATGTAGCGCCACTCCATGTGGGTGCTGGCAATCAGGTCCTCAGTGAAAGCAGTTGGCTCTCTGAACCTCGGAGTTATCACTCTGACCCACAATTGTTGTTTTGTAAATAATTCCTCCCTCCCATCTTTTCCTTGGAGCTCTAAATCTGCGCTGGTTCCCAGTCTGTACAGACACTGCTTTGGTCCTCTTCTACGCTGCTATACCTGGTCATCACAACCTGCAGTTCCCCGAGGGGGAGGAGCTAAGTACTGAAAACCCAAGAGCGGGTTGCCATGCTTAAGCGGACCATCTCAGAGTTGGTGTACTTTGACCTTTCACCTTGATATTTTGTGCGTCTGTGAAGGAAGAGTAGTGTGACCCTTTCACTTTGACACACCTTGAACGTGCGAGAGGGAGAGAAAGATGTAAGGCGATCATTGATGCTCCAAACCAAGGCTTCAGTTCGTAGCTCTTCTTTTCTCTGCATGATTTTGCCCTTTTATTTTTAGCCATACGTAGATGAAAGTTATTTCAAAACTCTATGAACTCCCCTCCCCGAGCACAAGCCAAAATGCTCAGATTCTGACTTTAAGTCAACTACTCTGAGGATAAGGCATCTTCTTTGTACTAGAGAAAGTGGTATAAATGCAGGCACACTATCAGTTCCTTCCTAGCATTTAAATTTTAACATTGGTTTATTTATTTAGTGTGTGTGTATGTATTTGCACACATGTACATGTGTATGCTGGTACACACGTGTGGAGGTCAGAGCTTTGTAAAGTCGGTTCTCTCCTTCCTCCTTCTACTATGTAGGTTCTAAGGATCAAACTCAGCTTCTCAGGCTTGGTAGCAATTTTTTTTTTTTACCTGCCAAGCCACCTTACCAGCCTGTCCATCCAAAAACACAGCACCAGAATGATGGGGAGCCCAACAGAAATGGAGACATAGAACTTGAGGTCCAATTCACACACAACCCTAGAATATTTGGGTTTTTTTTCCAAATCTGTTGGACTTCTGTGACCTAATTTTTCTTGTCTATAAAATGGAGATTATTCTTAAGAAGTAGACAGGTCTGAGAGAACAGTCCCTCTGCTCTGTTTTCTTCTCATCCCTCTTTAGCCAAGATTTATAATTGTCTCCATATTCTCCCCTCTCTAGCCTTAGGTATTCGGAATCCTGATTCTTGCCTTAAGGCAAGAATCTCTCAGATTTCAGCATCTGTCTTTCGCTGAATTCATAGGAGCACATTAGACTTTACTTCAGTAGCATTAATAATCTTCCTAGCTGAACTTACCTAGAGTTATTTATAGTTAAAGCCTGGGTAAGACTTTCAGTATTTTCACCAGAAAGGGAGAAAATGCTTGCTCATCTGAATTGATTGCTGTGGGAACGGGTACTGGTTGCTCACTCATCCTGGTAGATTACTGGGCAAATGGATACTAGTCTGTTCATTCATCTGAGTTGACCACCATGTGTGGACATTGGTCTGGTCATTCATCCGGGTTGACTGTGTGAATGGCCACTGGTCTGGTTACTCATCTGGGTTGATTATTGGGCAAATGGACAGTGGTATGCATGATCATTCATCTGGGTTGATTACTGTGTGAGTGAGCACTGGTCTGATCACAGTTCTGGGCTCATAAGTGTGCAGAAGGTCACTCCAAGTGAGTTAAACTGTCACTCGTGGAGAATCCTCTATACACGAAGTCAGTGTTTATGTTTGACCTCTCAAGTTTTAAGATTTCACGATATCCTTTTGCCAAGTTTTTGAAACATTGCATATTTTTGAACCATTGTGTGGTTTTGGTCCTGGTTATTCATAACAATAGCTTTAATTATGTCAAAGAAATGTGAATATTTAGAGTTAATATAATTTAATCATTTCATTAGTTATGATGGCAGACCTATTTCGAAGTTAGTGTTCTAATGGGCTTTTAGTGACTCTATCTTCTTCCCATAATCACTTATAGTAGGAGAAGATATGACTACAATGGATATGTCATGTTTTCAGCCCCTTTCTACCTGTTCAACACGAATATGACTGAATTTATGTATGATAATGATTGATCTGAGGGTAGAGCTTAAGATGCTTTTCAATTGATTTTCCTAATATAGTCATTGTACTTATAGGTGACCTAGATATCTGGCTTAAAATAAATAAGGTCAATCTATGAATTTTAGAAGAAATGTATTTCTTTAATTTGGAGGAATAAAAAGCCTTCTACCACTCTACTTGGTGATATTTGTCCATACAACTAAAGACCTTCACATTAGCAGAAAAACTGGTATCAGTGATTAAATGATACTGGAGTTTCATGTACACTTTATCATGCCAAAGCACTCATGGGCTTACAATAATTTTCAGCTTCTCCTGGTGCTATGAGTTTCTTAGAGGGGACCCGTCCTGTGGTATTAGTTAGAGGGCAGCTATGGATAGACTTATTGAAGGCCCCAGAAAAATACAGAAACTGCCACTTTATCATATTCTGTTGGTCAAAGAGACTGTAATGCCTGGCCCTATCCGAGGAGACTCTTGATAGGGAAATGGGAAGGGAATATTAAGAGCATGAGGGATGGGAAGCCTTGCAATGTGATATTTGTGCAGATGGACCCCATTGAAACACTTCTACAGAAACTAACTCTCTGCCTCACTCTTTAATACTGAGGTTGATTAAATATGGTCAGCAGACTGAATCCAAACCTCTGCCTGGTTTTATAAATAAAGTTTTTTAGTATATATCCATGTTCAGGCGTTTGCATGTTGTTTGTGGCAATCTTTGCATTACAGTGGCATAGTTCTGTGGCAACATTAACAATCACATAGTCCATAAACACTAAAATTTCTACTCTCTGGCCCTTTACAGGTAGCCAAATCCTTACAAAAACTCTTATGATTTTTATTTTCATTTTTGCATGTTTAATATTTTCACTTATGACTTAAAAATAGTTCTATCAGCTTCCCCTCCTTCCTTCAACACCTTTCATCTGCTACCTACTCCTCTCAAACTCATAGCCTCTCAATAGTGTTACGCACACATACATACATGAATAGACAAATAAATATATAATAGAACTTGTTGAGTCCATTCAGTGTCGCTTGTTTGTATATGTTTTCAAGCCCAGCCACTTGGTATTGATAACTAAGGGGGCTCATCCCTGCAGAGACTAATTCTTCCTTAGCAGCCACTAAATGATTTCCTTTACCTCTTCATCTAGGGGTAGAACTCAGTGAGTTTTCCTCAGTTCACATCGACATGTCAACCAGTGTTGTTATTGTTGACGTCTTGTTTAAGCAGTCCTACTATTGAGATTTTATAGATATCATTTCCCTTTCACAACTAGAAGATACGAACTATTAGAACAGACTTCCTGGTCCTCCATCCCATAAAATCTCCTCTGCCACTTCCCCAATGTTCCCTGAATTTTAGGTCTATCTATGGGTTGTAGTATAGAGTATTAATGGGACTGAGCATCCATGATCAGTTATGCCTTATATTTTGACAAGTTGTGTTTTTTCTATAATGATCTCTGCTAGAGAGAGAGAAAAAGAGAGAGAGAGAGAACGTCTTTGCTGAGGAGTGGGAGCTAAACTTATCCGCATATATAAGAAAAAGATTTTAGAATGCACTGAGGAATTATACTGGCTTAGGAAAGTGGCAATAGTGGGTTCTCCACTAAGATCCATAATCTCACTAGCCTTGGACAGTTGGCAAGGTTTACAGTACAAGGCACAAATTCTCGACTGTGGAGCAGGCCTTTGGTCCAATTAAACAGCTGTTGATTATTGCCAAGATATGAGTTCTCTGAGACGTGGGTCCCAAGGCTTTCCCCTTTTCTCCATTCCCACCACCCCAAATGTGGCTTTGTTGTTTAGTTTATGAGCTAGTTTGTTTGTTCGGGATACTTAGGATATTGTATGTGCTGTAGGTGATCTTCGAGGCCAAACTTGTCAGCAAGTGGAAATTATCTGTGATGCTTTAGGACGTAGGTGATACTCTCAATCACTAGATATCTTGGTTTATTTCAAGTCCGGCCCCAAGCACCAATACTGCAAGGTGTGATCTGCCTAAAGAACACTTAGTAACCCGATACAATTTAAAGCTTATTAGACCAACAGTAAAGCAATCAACCTCCTATAAAATAATAAAATGTACTTATCTGTTGCAAAGAAATTGCTACAATTGGATCAGAAAATAGGTCCAGAACTTGCAGTACTTACTAGAAATGCCTCTTTCCTTAGTAAATGACCAAGTGGTTTTGGAGAAAAAAAATATTTTTACATAAAGATCCATGGTCAGAGAAGAATGGGGGAAAAAGTACTGGAGGAAAAATAAAAAGCAATTCTTACACTAGTTGTATATTTTGATAGCTAGAAATATTCAATATTGGAAATTATCTTAAAATGGGAGATGTCTGGGAAATGGTGAGGGCT
Organism: Myodes glareolus; assembly: GCF_982192425.1. Classification (NCBI taxonomy): domain Eukaryota; kingdom Metazoa; phylum Chordata; class Mammalia; order Rodentia; family Cricetidae; genus Myodes; species Myodes glareolus. Next base: position 30,802,175 of record NC_142032.1, read on the forward strand.
TTTGAGTGGTAGACTCTGGGAAGAAAAATCTGCCAAGTCTATGTGGGGTTCTTGTGTTAGAAGTAGGGGTGGGGGTGGGGTGGAGGAAAATGGAAGTCACAACCAAAAGCCAAAGGCAGAATTTGAAGCCACGATCTAAGTGTGGCATCTCATCCCTCTCCAGCTCAGTGTCCTGGGCAGAATCCCATGTGACAGGAGTGTGCAGAATTAAAGCTGCTTCCCAAGAGTTCAAGTAAGGTGATTCCTGCATCCTTCCCTGGAACCACATAGCTGCGGATCTGCTTTTCTCTTCTGATAAGAAGACAAAGCAGAGTAGACTTGTGTCTCAGAAGCGCCATCTTGAGTACGCCCTGCACCTGGAATAGCATGCGAACACTTTCATGTCCAGTACAGTTTCAGGCTTTAACAATATTTTCATTTACAATTAGGTTGAAAGCCAGGACGGCTAAAGTCACATAGCGATGATGAACTGTGGCTAGAGTACCACCAGTTTTGATTTGTAGTTCATGAAAGCATACAAGTGTTTGTCTTTCTCCTCCAAAATAATTTTAAGAAATGAAAGACATAAGGGATCATCCAACAAATGACATTAAGGTAGATGCTCTTCTGAAGAAGAACATATTAGGAATATGTAGGGCATCTTGGGAATCATGCAGAAACTGAGCAGAGGCACATGGAAGTGGCGTCCCTGGAGGAAGCAAGGCCACTTTGGATGGAGGATGCTATGGTACATTAGTCCATTTTTGATGATGGCAGTGAAATCCCCGAGGCAGTCTGAATTTTGAAAGAAGTATGTGCAATGCAGTCCACTGTTTTGGACGGTCAACTCTGTGGCACTGGTTTCAGTACCACTCTGAAAAGAGCCTCTTCTCTGTGCCATGCAAAAAAAGAGACTATTCCTATAGATCCACTGTTTCTATATTCTGCCTGTGATGTCCAACAGACTACACGTCTGAAAAGTTCACATCCTTCCACCATCACAGTGAGGACCAAGACTTTTCAGTGGATGAGCAACAGTCAAACCATGATAGAGAATGGAAAATATTTTTCAGTAGCAGTCACCTGAGTTCTCTGAAAGGACTGAAAGATTCCTTGATGTCCAGTACAGGAACTACTGGCCTTGTGGGACTTTTGAGCACACTGATGGATGGAGGATGTTTTCCCATTATGTTTTTGTTAATGTATGTCCAAATAGCCACATGTGTTAACTAGCTCCTATAGCAGAGAAGCACAACAGAAAGTTTAAAAATAAATTCTTTGGACACTGGACAATAAAGACATTGAAAGCAAGTGTCACTCCTGATTTTGTGCTAACCCACAAAACACATGTATGTTCATAGTCCACATGTGTCACACTTATCACAAAAGAATCGGGCAGGGTTTTTTCTCCAATGCTCCATTTTAATACTGTTTCTGGTGATTACATTAATAAAAATGAGACCTTAATCATTATAAGTATAGCCTGTCAGAGGAATGAATATCATAATTATCACATGATCGAGGAAAACATTTTCGAAACGCTAGCACAGCATGGTGTGGTATGTTATGGGTCCTCTTTAAGTCAACTATGGTAGAAACAGCAAAAGCAGATTTTGTCACAAGGGACATCTCATCAAGTAGTTAATTTGTAGAAAAATTTCATTTTTCCAATTTGAAGGAACAGATGGCCTATTCATTAAAATTCAAAAGTAGATAATTACTTGATTCCAATATTTTTAGCAAAAGGACATTTTATAACATTATGTTTGGGGAAGACTCATAGGTCTTCAAATGCTTTGTGTGACTGGACACATAATTCACCAACTATAACTGCCTGCTCTGCTAACTGAATGAGCCAGTTAAAAATAGCCTCGTAACTTTCCCCAAACTGAAATGTGCGCTTTAAAAATTACTCATCTCTCTGAAGAAATGTCTTCCTATTAACCTCAAACCCCCATTCAAACATTCATCAGCAAACATTTATCTCTCGCTTTTGTGCTGGAAACTTGCAACTGGAGATGGATGTCTGGCAAGATTGCACCTGCCCGGAAGAAGTGGCATCCAATGGTGAATGTTGGATGATTGAAGTGCCCCGGGTTTTCTGCAACTTTTTCTCACTTAAGTAGTTCATAAAGGTGGATGTTTGGTGATTCATAGCAAAGTATTCATAGAATCTGCATGGGTAAAGTCTGCTGTTGACAGTCCCTTATCTGCACAATAATGATCATTTTGAAATCCTCCCACCACTCCAGCTTGGAATTTTGTTCTCCAGGAGTGATTCTTGCTCTCAAAGAGATACACAACGAAGGAGAGACAATTGATTTGCCAAATTTTATTGATTACTGGGAAGTTCAAAGTGAAACTTACACTTAACCACCTCATCTGTGAAGAAAAGCTATCTGCTTCTGCCTCTCTTGTTTCTTGGTTAATCAGTGTTTTTCTATAAGAGGATTTGAACATGGCGGTGGGGTTAACGAGGAGGACCTAGAGAGATGATTTTCACCTTATGTGTTTGCAACAGGGTCTTTTGTTGTTTAGCATTGTATATGTCAGGCTGGCTAGGCCAGGAACTTTGGGGACTTCTCCTCTCTCTGCTCCCATGCTGCCACAGGCACACTGGGATTACTGACATGTGCTATTGAGTCTGGGTTTGTATGGATGCTGGGTATCATCCAAACACAAATCCCTGGTGCTTGTGTGGAGTGCTTTGCACACCGAGCCGTCTCCTCAGCCTTGTACGTGGACTTCTACTGTAATCTATCCCAGTGTCTTTCAAGTTCAACCATGCTTTTTCTTAGAATTGTGAATGAACCTGGGGAGCTGTAGACATTAAGATCCGTATTCACTTATCAAATAGATTTATTGATATTTACCCTGTAATATTTTCTCAGTGGTCAACAACGAAGTAATAAGATGAAAAAGAGATCTCTCTCTGCGCTGTAACCTTATTTGTCTGCTGAAAGCCTGAGTTTGACTGGTGTATGCCAATGCGATACTTTAAGAAAATAGGAGTCCTGGGGCTATCTGGACATGTACGGTGGGAGTTACCATAAAAGTATTCCTCCTCTATAAATCTTACCTCCAGGCTTCTGGATCTTTCCTCTACAGCTCATCAGGCTGTGTCACTTCACATGGACAAGACCACTATTGAACCCTACTGCTTACATTTATGGGAAAATGATGAAGGATTTATGACAGTGGGTTAATATCTTTGATGCTACAAAAAGTAGCACATATGAGACAGATTCCATACATCATCCAAAAATAGAAGACTAAAATAGAGTCACAGAGATAGGAATCTTTGTTAATAGATAATAATTAAGCCAAATTAAATCATCTTACCTAATCAGTTATGACAACACTCTTTTGAGTACAATGTTTCCCAGGACTTGTTTTAGCTTTCCACTAATGAAAACTGGCTCTTTTCAGCAACTGGATATTTGCTTGTCTTTACATGTGTGTGCTGTTCGAAATGGGTTAAATATTGTCACCATTGATTTCCTCTTTTAGTGTAAATATTGCTACTGTTGATCTCAGGTATCTAGCGTAAGAATCTTCTAAAATCCCTGTGCCACTTAATGAATAAATATATGAGAAGTGCGGAGAACCGAAGCAAGCTCTTTTGTCTTGATCTTACTGAACAACTTTACTTTTATCGTATAATCCTGGAGGATTCTGCTGGCCCCTGACATCTTCTATGGCTTTACACCCTTCCCACAGAGACCAAAGACCTCAAAGTCTGATAGGACAACATTAAAACTAAAGGCCCAAGGCTAGGAAAATTGTACAAGTTTTGATAATGTACAAGAGAATATGGTTGCTTAACATTTAAATGTAATTGAAAGCTCTACATAATAACAACCCTTATTGTGTTATTTATTTGGGGGTTTGAATGTATTAGAACCCTGAGACTTCTTATAATACCATTTATGTATATTTTCACCCGAATATTATGAAGAAATTATTGAATGGAAACACAAATATAGTGGAATATCTATTTCATTATCTTATTATCTATTTCATTATCTTATTATCTATTTCATTATCTTATTATCTATTTCATTAACTTCAAGTGCAGTAGGTTTTACTTCTCATCTGGTAATGGTCACTACCATATCTTGAGGCAAAGTACTTTATAAAATTATTTCTTTTATAAAGCTCACTTCTCTGATGGTGTGGTAGCAAAGAGGCCAGAGATGAAAAACCAGTTCCCCAGCTGAGAAGTCTTTAACTTCTTGAGTCAGTTAAGGAACAAAAATCTGGAAGAACTAAGACAAAATCCAAGCAATAATTCTGCTAAAAGGTAATTGAATCAAAGGATAAATTATTTAGGCCAATTTTAGATAGGAACAAATTATTCATAGATAGTCTGAGTTGTGGGAATAATATGTTTCAGCAAAAATTAGTTCTTTAAATCCATTGTTGTTCGAGAAATTCACATCCTTTTGAATATTTTAAGCCCATTGTTTTTTTATTAAAAAAGTATTACCACCTCATTCATTAGTAATTGAATGCAAAAGTTGTTCACATAAATGTATAGAAGCATTGTTTTCCAACTCCTAAGCTAAGTTGTATTTTTATGGATTTCATTTGAGTGATATATCCAATTTAAGTTTTATTTTTTGTAAGTATTTATTTTGTTTGAGTTTTTCTTCCTCCCTACACTGTGCTAATGCAACAAAGCATTCACTCATCCCTTTTTGACCACGAAGGTACTCATATATTTTTTATTTTAATGAGGTAAAATCCATGATGTCTAACTCTTATGAAATAATTCAGCCAACTAGGAAAATTGAAGTTTTTGAAATCTGCTTTCTCAGACAAATTCTGGATTATGGGTTAAATTGCTAATATCCTAGAAAGATTGTTCAAGAAAGAGCCCAATGGAATTATTTTTCTAAATAAATTTTAGTTCAATCAGTTAAAAAAGTCCAACATAAATTATATATATACATATATATATGTATATATATATATATATATATATATATATATATATATATATCCAGATGAACTAATACATAGTTGTGGCTATACGACTCTTTCAACTTGGTGGAAGAGTTTTGTAGAAAAGGTGGTGGTCCCAGACTGATCTCACAGTGCCTTTAGGAAGCTGAATAGCAACTGTATATAGAAGGAAGGCAGGACCCTGACTAATGGGAAGGGGATAAAATGTCTTTTTTTTTTTAATGATGGTTCCGTACCATGAAGCTTAAGAAAAGGGTGTATTCACTGATGAGGGCAAGTTAAGCTTGACAATGCAATGTGAAGTGAACAGTAGAGATTGATTCCATTCGCTGAGAGTTCTTCCTCTTTATTGAGCCAAGGATGACTTTGAAAATCTGATGCCTCTGAAGCTAATATTGAAATATTTCCAAATGCTTAAAATAGAGTACTTTAGAATATAAAGGAAACCAATTCCTTTGGCAATTGGTAGTAAAAATATTTTTTGAATTGTGATTCACTAACTGAGGTTTATTTTTTATCAAGTGCATTAAGAAATAGGATATAACAATGCACCTAATAATGATTGCAAATATTCAATAGTGAGTGTGAAGACATCTGGAATAATTGTCACATAGAGAGATAACGTTTCTGTTTGGGGCATGACAATTTCTGTGATGTGAATGTGATTCGTTAATATGGAATACTGCATTCTGGTTAACGGCTAGCAAAGCTCTCCTTTCTTTTTTCTCATCCATGTTCAGAGATCCATGAGTGATTTCAAGCTAAGTGCCTCTGAGCCAGACTGTGAAGCCTAAGTGAGAGGTGCCAGGGATTCAGATTCAGGCTAATTCAGAAGGGTCCAGCTCCTGGGAAGCCTAGACGACCTTTGCTAGCCCTTAGGATTTGACTCCAGAGAAGAGCTTAAACTCAGCATGGGATTTTATACCAGAATAATGTTCAGTGGGTGGAGTCTGTTCTCTTGGAGGAACCGGGGAAAGAGCTGTGTCCATTGCTGTTGGCAGAGACTTAAGCCGGAGTTTTAATTCAGCAGTGAATATAGCCACATGGATAGACTCTACCCACGGGAGGAAGTGTTTGTGCCTTCAGCCGTATGACTCACTTAAAGGTGATCTGGCTGTTCTTTTTCACAGAGGGAAGTGGGGGAAAGGGTAGAAATTAATATGTGGGAGATGGCAGAGACTTGATGCAGAAGAGATGTTATTGAGGAAGTGTGAGAAGCCAAATCATCTCCGACTCATAAATTCTCATGAGGAAATTTATGAGTTGGGCACTAATCTTATCAGTGAGCAATCACTATGTGCCTGTATTCAGTAATCATTGTTAACAGCTTCATTGAGATAATTTACCACCGTACCATCTGCCTCTTTAAAATATTCAATTCGATAATCCTTAGAATATTTACAAATCTGTTTTCTCATCACTGTAGCCTCATTTAGAACATTTTCATTATCTTGAAAGTAGCTTTCGTCTTACCATCTTTCTCAGACCTTCAGCACCTTAATCTGTCTCTCTCCAATAGAGTTGGATTCTCTGAACATTTTGCATAAATGTAGTAATAGTGGAATCTGTGTTGTGTGAGTCTTTCTTTTTTCACTATGCTTCTGGGTTCATACATATCATAACATATGTTAGTGCAGGGTTCTCACCTTACTGTGGCTGAATAACATACTCCATTTTGGTAAGGCATTAATCAGTTGACGAAACTACATGGTGTTGTTCTACAGTTTTCATTGACTGCCTACTAAATAGGTGCTCCTCAGTTTTCTGTCACCTCTAGCTTTTTTATTATTGCAAGCACTATTCTGTTGTGGGAACCCCTTCAGCCAATAGCCTTAAGATAGTGCCCACTTTGAGTGCGGTCTCATGTACTCAAGTGCTGATTAAAAGCATGCATGGCCCTCTTTCTTCTGAATTCACTTCCAGTTCCCAGTGCCTGCAAAGGACTGCAGATTGCTACCCATACTGTGAGTTTATCACCAAATAAATAAATAAACCTTTTTTATACTCCATTCTAGGCTATCGTGGAACTCTTTGATGCTCCTACAAATTGGCACCCAACATGGTCTGAGTCCACGCCATTGCTGGGCCCTTGACCAGAACCCCGGGGCCTCCTCCCACCCTATGCAGCTGAAATACCCCTCCGCAGTTGAACTACCCCTCTGGCACAGCTGCACATGATTGGAATGAATCCACTTTATTATTCTTAAACTATCTTTCTTAGGAACAGGAGGGTTGGATCCGCAGTTAAGAGCACTTGCTCCCCTTTAGATCACCTGGTTTCTATTTAGAGTGCTCTCGTATGGGCTCTGTCAGCACCAGTGCATTCATGGTATATGCACAGACAAATATGCATACACATAAGTAAAAATCAGCATAAACCTTAAAAATTATCCTGATCTTACTCTGCCTACAGAGGCGCTAAAGATAAAATTGTATATATTTTTTCGCGAGTAGCAAGTTTCCAACCTTGTAGAAAGGGGCTGCGGGCAGGCCTGCTTTTCATCCTGCCCGGCTCCCACACAGCTAGCTTAGTCCCAGAAATAATAACACACAAGTTATATTCATTTAAGCACTGCCTGGCCCATTATCTCTAGAGAGTTAGTTACTGACTAACTCTCATATCTTGATATTAACCCATTTCTAATAATCTGTAGCACCACGAGGTGGTGGCTTACCGGAAAAGATTCAGCATGTCTGACCTGGTGGCTGGCTCCATGGCTTCTGGCTCATAGCCCTCTTCCCAGCATTTTGTTCTGTTTACTCTGCCTACCTAATTTTCTGTCCTATCAAGGGGCCAAGGCAGTCTCTTTATTGACCAATGAAAATAACACAATAGACAGATAACCCTCCTCCATCATTTCCCCTTTTTCTGTTTAAACAAAAAAGAAAGGCTTTCATTTTAACATAGTAAAATTACACATAACAAAACAGTTATCAAGCAAGAATTACAGTCACAATATTTATAACTATATCTTTATCATAATAATGAAAAACTATAACTATGACTATCCATTCTTTAACTCCATCAAAGACTCCAGAAGGATATATTGCCTAAGTAAACAAGAAGTAAGCAACTTCCAAAACTCTAGAAATGACAGAGACATCTCGCTGCCTGAACAGTCACCCAAAGTTCCTCTGTATCGTTGGGGCATCCATTTTTGGCCTTCAGGCCCATAATATCCAGAGACATTTTCATGAAGCAGGAAATTTCAAAGGCAGTTCAGTCACTATCTGTTGTGTCCTGCAGAATGTCTCGCAGACTCTTTCATGAATCAAGAACCTCGAAAGATCATCTCACCTTTAGGCAAGTTCAGCAGTCCTCTCTCTGCGGGTTCTGTGTCCAGTTTATACAACAGTCCAGGCAAGAGCAGTTTCTTGCCCAAAATGGCTATCAAACTCCATAAGGAGCCTCTTCAATGCCCATCTTCCTCTTGAAGTAGATTGGTGCTGCCAGGAGCAGACGTGTCTCATTGTCATGAAAAGTCCTAAGTTGTTAACACATTAAATGCCATGTTTTGTAGTCTTTGAAAGATATGAAGAATGCATATCTAAAATATATCTATGCAATCTAGAAAATCAAACTAACATTACTATAAGCTTGACTATTATCAATGATTATCCATTAACAACCTATATTTTTAACTATGCATTACATTTTAAATGAACTACACAATCACAATACCTCAATCAAGATCAGAAATATATATACATATAATAAAATTGACCTTAAAATCCATACCAATGAAATTATTCATATCTACACAGAGGTCAATCTACCTCTGCCCCTTGAAGTCACAGAGGTCAATATGCCTCTGCCTCCCAGGCATTGGGATTAAAGGTGTGTACCACCACACCCTATTTCTCCCTTTCTTTCTTTTTTATTTTTAATGACTTTAACCTTTAGCTTCCATATATTTTTAACACATAGTAAACCATTTAGAGGTTTTCTTTGTCTTTGAACCTCTCTTTACTGTATCTCTCTCTCTTTTTTATGACCACATGAGTCTAAAACCGTGGCTTTGACGGTTAGACCCAGTCCATTTTTTAGCTTTCCAGACTCATATTAGAGGTACCATTGGAGCCTTTTACTGCCACAACTCTATGGCGTTTCAAGGTCCCTGCCAGCAAACAAGCTGGAGCATTCTGCTCACAGACCACACTCAGTCGGACTGCCTGCCTGAAAGAGTCAGAGTTTGCCCTGGCAGGACGGCCCAGAAAGACGGCATTTTAAAACAGCGCAGCGTTTTTCCTGCTACGACTGAAAACCGAAAAGCATGCGTTCAGCTTTTCATCAATACCATTTAAGTGTTTCGCGGCAGGACCTCTTAATGAGCTACAAAGTTTTGCAGCTAAAGCTGAGTCAGGAAGCCTCTCTTAAATGAGAGCACTTGCCCGCCTCTAGCAAGCAGAGCAGAACCGAAAAACTGCTGCCACCAAGAAAACATACCCCACTCTACTCTTTCCCAAACTCTCCCAGGCCTTCCGTGGACTCACCTATCCACGTCTGGGCGCCATATGTAGTGAGGGGCTGCAGGGCAGGCCTGCTTTTCATCCTGCCCGGCTCCCACACAGCTAGCTTAGTCCCAGAAATAATAACACACAAGTTATATTCATTTAAGCACTGCCTGGCCCATTATCTCTAGAGAGTTAGTTACTGACTAACTCTCATATCTTGATATTAACCCATTTCTAATAATCTGTAGCACCACGAGGTGGTGGCTTACCGGAAAAGATTCAGCATGTCTGACCTGGTGGCTGGCTCCATGGCTTCTGGCTCATAGCCCTCTTCCCAGCATTTTGTTCTGTTTACTCTGCCTACCTAATTTTCTGTCCTATCAAGGGGCCAAGGCAGTCTCTTTATTGACCAATGAAAATAACACAATAGACAGATAACCCTCCTCCATCACAACCTAGTCCTCTCACTCCCAGTTCAGCAAGCTATGATCAACTGGTTTGGAGAAGAGGAGTTCAAAGTTTGTTCTTTTTGTGTTTTTATAGACATTCAGAGCATTTTGAAATAAGTGGTTACTCTTGTTTTTTTTTTTTTTTCTCTGCTTCCTTTAAAAACACATGAGTATGGCTACGCATCTGTTACATATTGTGGGGAATCCTAGTCTCATGTAGAGGGGAAAAGACAAGGAGCACTTCCCGTACAGCTAGAGTAGTTGTCAAATATAGACTCTCATGGTAGGACATGCATTTTACCACTGTGAGAGTTACAGTGTAGCAAAGGCACATATGTGCTTTCAGCAAACGGAGAGAGAGATTGGCACTGCCGGGTGTTTTTCTTCTTCTGGGCTGTGTAAATAATCTTATTAAAATGCAATCTTTGAGCTTGCATAGGAGAATGATTGCTCCTATGTGGATGCTCAGAGGGGTCACTGGGCAATATTACAGGTATTTTTCTAAGAGGAGTTAATGTCCCCCAGATCTTCAGAACCGCATACCAGGACCTACATGCTTAGTGCCTCACCTGGGGTGTATGTTGACATACCAAAACCTTCACATGCTTTTCATGCATTCATCGTGTGGAGTTGTGATTGTTCTCTCTAGTGTACTGACACAGAACTCTAGACCCAAAAGATCCAATGAGTCTAACAGTAACATGTGCCGGGATATCAGCTTAGAGCTTCACACTTCAAAACTCCTTTTTTTCCCCCTCATAGGAGCCTAAGAAAGGTATCAAATGGATTTAAGAAAAAAAGAAATAATCCAAGTGAAGAAGCAATACTTGAAACATGGCTTTAAAATTGAGAGAGAAAATTAGATTAAGTACCCAGTAGACCCTCTGTGAGAAGCAAACACCTTCCCCTAAAATGGATGGAAATCCCTGAGTCCTTATCTTTGCATAATTTATATGACAGCCTCATCTAATGCTCTGCCAACTCCTGTTGCCACAAGTTTCTCTCACACCCTAACCCTTCTGTCATTTAACTATCTGGAGCAATGGATCTTCCTTCCAGTTTTCATCTTTCCTCAAAACTTTCCTGTTGCCATGATGCCTACTACTAAGAGATGAAGAAAAAAAGCAGCATATTTCTTCTGGCAGCAAGTCATTGATTATTCATCAGTCATGCCTTTTATTAAATAATCCTCTAGCTTTATCCCTAGTGTATGAACCGGCTTTTTTGGAGCCCATTCCCTATGGATGGATACCTTGCTCAGCCTAGATACAGATGGGAGGACTTTGGTCCTACTGATGTGTCAGACTTTGTTGACTCCCCATGGGAAGCCATATCTTCTCTGAGGAGAAGATGGGAGGGAAGTGCAGGGAAGGTTGGAGGAGGGGAAGGAGGGGGAGGATTAGGATTGGTATATAAAATGATAAAAGCTTGTTTTTAAATTAAGAAAAGATAAATTTAAAGAAAATAATCCTCCAGCTTATACCGTGTACCTTTTGTAACCCTACAAGGTAAAATACGGTGTGAGCTCGCTAGTGAGGTAATCTAGGCTTCACAAGTTAGATAACAATATCCCGTGGACAGTCAATGGTGCCAATATGAAATTCTCAAGTATGTTTGGAAAACAAATAATGCCGCCCTAATTTTAGTAATATTGTTTTATTAATCTGCCTTAGAAATTAATAGGGTTATTTCTTGCTGTGTAATTTGTGTCTGGTGGAAGTTAAAATTTCAATCAATGCAAGTCAAACCTTTGCCCATAAATGTAGGGGATTTTTTTTTCATTCATGGTGTATTTAATTTGGGCTCTCTCAATACCACCACAACTCACAACCACTGTTAACATTTTGGGCATCTCATTTTGTAACATGAGGGCCGGCTTGTTGGGATATCTGTTCCCGCCCAGTACCCCACAGCTGGCAAGTTCCAGAGAAAATCAATCACACAGAGATCTCTATAAGTTATAAAGCTGATTGGCCCATTAGGTCAGGCTACTTACTAGCTCTTATAACTTTTGTTACCCCATTATCCTTATCTGTGTTAGCCACAGGGCAGATTACATGCAGCCTCTTCAGTGATATGTGCAGGAATGACAGAAGAGCTTCCTTCTTCCCAGAAGATATACTCCTGTTCTCATTGCCCCACCTCTACTTCCTGTCTGGTTGACCCGCCTATACTTCTGACCTGGCCAATCAGCATTTTATTAAAATATGATTGACAGATTACAGACAAATCTCCCGCACCACCATTTCTTCAGTGGGATGTTGTCCTGTGCATTATAAAGGTCTCAAAAGCGTCCGTGGTGTCTCTGCAGGATATCACTCCAGTTATCACAACTCAAAATGTCCCCAGTCTTGGACATATGTTCCTTATGAGGTAAAAGTGCCCCTAGTTGGAAACATTGCATTGTATCATAAATTGTCCTAAGATTAATTAAAATGTTAAACAAATGTGACAGTATCCTTGTCACTTTTCTCTCTATGAAGAATTAAGGAAATACCTGCTTATTGTTTTCCCTTTTTCCATGTGTACATAATATATATGTGTATGCAGGTTCATGTGCCTCTTTGTGCACTTTTGGAAGCCATAGGTCCATGATGGTTGTCTTCCTTTATCTCTATTCACTTCATTTTTTGAGACAAGTTCCTCAATGAATCTATAGTTCACCAATGAGAATAGACTGTAGCCAATAAGGCCGCATGACTCTCCCGTCTCTGCCTTCCAGGGCTGGGATGACAGGCATGGGACACCATGCTTGGCTTTTACATGGGTGTGCAGGATCTAATTCATGTCTTCATCCTTGTACACGAATTCATCTGCCTGGGACTCTGTTCAGTGTTGACTGATGAAGGTGATCATGCATTATAGAAACAATAGGGCATTGATGGACCTTGGTTTAATAAACTGACTGAATTAAAACCTGTTCAACTCTCATTTACTTTAGGAATGAATATTCTATTTCCCCTGCTTTCCTATGTGTGCACATCTTTCCTCTGGCCTGTCTCTAGCTTTCCTCATGGCTAGAAGTCAAAAATCACAAACATTTATGTTGTGTTCTCTGTGTACTTTGCTAGGATTTCAAAGTGTAATGTGTAGAAAAACCATACTATTGATCCTGGGGAAGAGCATTCTAGACTCTGCCTATGAACAGGTACATGAATGACCCATGTATAATAGGTCCAGAAATTTTCTTCCCTTTAAATATCTCTTTGGACAGAAAGGCTGCAATATCAGATTGCTCAGAAGGCTCTCTGTCACCAACTGTCCAAATCACTCAACTATCAGTCACTTTCCTCATAGATGATTGGGGGGGTATGTTTATATGCAACATAACATTGGAATTGGAAGAAACAAGCAGAAGTGGGGTTCAGATACCTTCATGTTCATCTTGCCTTTCATCTTTCAAGTTCATGTAGTACTTTTAACTACTTTTAGTGCTGTAGAGCTCACTTATGTTTCTGATTCTGAAACCGAGGATTGTTGTGGTTATTTTATTTTGTGTGCAATGTTTTTGGAAATATTTTAAAATTTAGTTCAGTAAAAAATAAGTCAAATATATTTATTGTAGTCAAGATCAGGTAGAAACTCAGATTTGCCTAACTGAAGGAGAAGTAAAAGTCTTCCTCCATGGAACCTCGGCCTCTGCGAGCTCCTCACCCTTTAAGAGCTCTTCCATTGCACTGGATAAGGAGCACTGCTTAGCATGACTGTGGCTTTGGCGAGATGGCCCAGTGCTTAAGAGCACATGATGCTTCGGAAGAGGACCTCTACTTGGTTCCCAGTATCCACATAGACGCTCACAACTGTCGATGACTCTAGTGCCATAAAATCTGCTGCTGCTTCTAGCCTCTCTGGACGACAAGCACACACATGGCTCTCATATTGTCAGCAAAACACTCATACACATAAAGTAAAAACAAATCTTATGGTGTATTATTTAATATGGTGTATTAAAATGTCCTTCGAGTGAGAGGCTTTGTCATATTAACAATACTCTATGAACTCCAATGCTTATAAAAAGCATAAATACAAAAACAGCTTCAGAAAACTTAGATGTGTACACATGTCTACTGAGATGCTGATTAGCAAGACAGAATCAACTAGTAACTAGAAACAAACTTTGATAGAAATGTATAATACTGGAACAATCCAGTTTCACACAGATATTTATTCAGAAATCAAAAAAAAATAAGTTAATCCCTTAAAGGGATTAAACACATTTAAGGGGCAGGAATTGAGATCCAGGAAAACCACATGGATTGGGATGAGAAAGCAGTAATGAGCAGCTACTGGACAGGTCTTGATACTCTAACATTCTTTCACTCATAATAAACTCACCACTTACAGGAAAAGCGTTCTCTCTCTTCCTCCCTCTCTCTCTCCCCCTCTCTCTCTCTCTCTCTCTCTCTCTCTCTCTCTCTCTCTCTCTCTCTCTTCATGGTTAAGGAAGACGTAAATGACAAGTATGGAGAGAAGCCAAATCTCTAAGTCTGTGTTCTGTTCCTGGGAAGTGGATGACTTCTCTCTCTATTTCTCCCTCATCACTGCCTTGTCACTCTCTGCATCCTTCCCCAACTGACAGCACCTCTGATCTAAAATGACCCGCAAGTCAGGGCTGGTAGGATCTTTAACTGGTTGAGAAGGAAGACCCAGAGATGAACTCCTCCCCCTAAAGAATGTGTATCTTTGTCAATGGCAACATGGCTCAATCACCAGAATGTGGAAAGATCTGTTGAATCTAGTAACTACAGAAATCCTTATCAGAGAACAAATATCATATAGCTACAGCCTTTAACTTACAAAATCTTAAGCACATACTCAAGATGTTTGAAAGGAAGGAGATGGGAGGTGTTGTCTGAATGGGAACTTAGATATAATACCTGTTTTCTTTTAATGGTCAAAGAAACTGTCATCAGTATGTCAAGAATTTGTTGCAACTGAGCACAGTGTTTACAATCAGTTGCTAACAGCCATTCTCTTTCTAGCTGCCAGTAATAAATTGTTAAGTTAATTCTACTTATCAAGAGAATCCTTATGGCTCAAAACCCTACATTAGGAAAAAAAGGATAAACAAAAGCAAGGTATTTGGCATCTCTTTATGATTTCAGTTTCTTTTTATTGAAACTTCTCATTCTTATAAAACATAGGAAAAAGTGTAGATGCTTTCTAATCGCTCTCTTAACACTTGGAATCTCCCCAGGGCCATGCACATAGAAGGGCACCAAAGGCAGAAGGCAAAGTCATGCTGCTGAAAGTGTCGGGCTTAGGCTGCCTCAGCCCATTTCAGATCACAAACAGTCATATGGTCCCTGAAGTATAATCAAAAATGTATTCAGCATACTATGATACAGCGGTCAATTATTCAAGACAGTGGCAGGAGTAAGAGAAAGAACGAAGCCATAAATAACACTGAACACCTTTCCACCCACTGCTTTCAACCTCTTCTGGGCAAACCACATTAGCAATTTAGCAAACTCCAAATGAGTTGTATGTTTCTTTGCATATCGTTTGATGGCCAGAGGATAGAGTAAAAGTAACACCAAGAGGATATCTGATTATAAAACAAAAATAGTAAAGTATAAGGATCAATGTAGAATATTAACATGAACTAGATTTGGATTTATTGGTTTCCAAATAAGTTTAGATAGTTTGTAGGAACATTGGAGATGGTCAAACAGAAGGAACACTTTGAATAGTCTAGACCTAAGATAGTTTGAAAAGTACTTTTCTGCTGCCCTTTAAAAAGTCTTGATTGCAAGTCAAATTGAAGTATTAAAATAGTTATGAATAAATAATGATTAATTTCATCTTTGTTTTAATAGAAATAAAAATTATATTCATTATGGTTGACCTGAAGGAAATTCACCAAGATGAATCACCAAATTTATTTTTAAAAAGTCATAATAATATAGAACGTTTAGAGTAGACCATTCTATGTTTAAAAATCATAATAAAAATCATAATAACATAGAACTTCCAGGGCAGACCATTCTACATTTGAACGAGCGCTCCTGTATGCCATGAATACCTCTGTCATATGAGTCCCTGATCTGTCTCTCCTCTCTGTTACTAATTCTCATTCTCACAACATCTGAAGGAAAATAAGCAAACAAATTATGATTCAGGGTAACAAGTTATAAGCATTTTCTATTTATGGTTTAATTATGTATGTTTATTAAATTGTAAAGCCAACAACAAAAAACAGTGCTTTAAACATGGTGGCCAATGCCTGTAATTCCAGCACTCTGAAGGTAGAAGAAGAAAGATCTGAAGTTCAAGATCATACTCTGTTATATAGAAGTTTGAGGTTATCTAGGGCTCTGTCACAAATATGAAAGACAATACCAAAGAAACAAATAAAAACAAATAGTATTTTAATAAGCATCATATATCATATGACAGCAGACCCTTATACTTCCTTAGTAACTGTGGTCATACTGACTGTCCAGTATTTAAATTGTTTATCAAGTGTAATATTGAATAGTTTATTTTAACTATTCTGATTAATAAGGACTATAAATGTCTGTTGCCAGCACTAGTTATTAATATATAAATGAATAGTTAGCAAATGTATAATTCATACCTATTTTTCAATAAACAGTAGTTAGATGTAATAAAATTAGGCAAATAAGATTAGGAAAATAAGGCAGAGTGTAGTGGTGCATCCCTTTATCCTTTTATTCAAGAGGCAGAAATAGGCAGCTCTCTGTGAGTTCAAAGCCCATCTGGTCTACAAAGTGAGATTCTGTCTAAAAAGGAATGAGAAAATAATTTGAAACTAGAAGTGAATTTGTGTGGAAATTTCAAACACTAGTGTATCACAGTATTCGGGGAAGAGCTTTCTGGAGGCCATAAAAATGGATGGTATAGTGGCTTATAAGATGAGCAGTTGTCCGTACATTTAAATAGACAGAAGTTGTGATTATGTGAGTATGGTTTGTCTAGAAAGGAAGGATGTCAACAGGACTGGGAGTGATGCTCACAGTGGTCGTTGGATACTTTCAACTTCCTTCCTGTATGAGGAATCATCTATATTTCATAAATTAGGTCTAATACCGAGGTCCAAGGATTTACTTGAAGAAATCTCTGGCTCAAAACAACAGTCCTTTTTCTACTTCTCATGTAGATTGACAAGATCTCCTGATTGAATTAGTAGCATGGGGACCTTCAGGAAGGGTTAAAGGGGGGAGGGGAGAGGCAGGGAGGGAAGCAGAGAAAAATATAGAGCTCAATAAAAATCAATTTAAAAAACCAACCAAACAAAAAACAATCCTCATGTTGATTCTTGTCTTTTATTGGGCAGGTGTTGCTAGAGATAGTGTAACTGTCACTGTTCAGATGGATTCTTCATAGAAGTTTCTTTCCACTAAAACCTTTTAAATGCCAACCTCGGACAGAGAAGCAGACTCACGTAGTTACTCCTTTCCCCTCTAAGCAGTGGAGTTTTGTTTTAATTATATTTACAGTGTGAATTATATTTATCATTCACACTACAAGCTGTAGATTGACAGTTTTATAATGCATTGGGAAGTTATTACTTCTAAACTGCGGAAGCCTCCAACTTCAAGTCTGTAGCCTCTGAAGCAAGAGAGCCATAAAATGTCTGAGCAATGCTGAGTGTGAGTATTCTCCCATCCTCCCAGGTGAACCACTGGTTTTCTTGGGTTTCTGCTTTCTTCTCTTGGTCTGGTAAGGATTTGAGTTCGAAGGTTTCCTCCTCACCACCGTTACACTTCATTGAAGGAATCTAAAAACGAATTCTTTGATCAAAACAGGAAGCCTGCATTCCTACATAGGCTCAGTTTCTGAAGTAGCTGATGGGCTATTGGAATAGAGTGTAAATAATTCTTACTTCCATTTAAATGATAAACAGAATGAAAATTACACCAGCAATAAGAGCAGACATGTATTAGACATTTATTACAGGGCTAAGTATTGTACTTGCCTTATCTCATCTAAATGTAGAAATCATCCAGTGAGATAGATATTCTGGCTTGATTGATTTTGCTAATGAAGAAAGTAAACTAAAAAAAGCCTATGCAACTTTACCAAATGACACAGGTTTATTACCTAACAGCTAAGAAAACTCAGTTCTGAGTCTGATACAGACAATGTATTAGTTTCTTGACTACCATGCTATAATCTGCTCTGTCTCATTCTTGGGTGTCACATGAAATTTCTAGGGAACAGATTCATCCCTAAAATAAAATGGGGTCACATTATATTTATGGATAGGTAAATTCCCTGGGCTGTCATTTGATGCATCTTGAAAGAGGGAGTTCCCTTGCTATGGTCAGTAAGTGAGCCTGAAAAAGCTGGAAACTGTTTGATCCATGTTGTAAGAGAAAGCAGTCCTTAACCTCTGGAATCATTACATCTGCTCATTCACAGCTTACTTATACAGAATAATTCAGTTCCAGTATAGTGAGTAGATTCTAGATTTTTGTCCTAATTATTCTTAAAACCCCTGTCCACAGAAACTGCTTAGATACTGAGGATCAAAGGGAATACTTTCTACAGGGTAGACGGTACCTCCCAGATGCACTGATGAACCGTCTTTAATGTTTAAGACTTACACCACAAAGGGTGTATGAAGGTAAATCAGACTTTTTAAAGCCAGTATTCAGATTAAAGTGGATTAGCTAAATATGGGAATTAATGTGTTCTCAATACTTTAGAAGAAAAGAGCTATTACAGAAACAGGGCCATAGAGGGACAGCTGTGACACTGGTGCATGGAGTCTGAAGTTAGGACAACACTGGCAACTATCAGTCATGGCTTCCTTCTTTTACCAAGTGAGAGGTTTTCTTTTCTGCCGTAGATGATGGGTAAGAGATTGGAAAAACAGCAAAAGTGGAGGCTTATCTCTCGAATAGAATGCCTTGCTTTTTATTTCTCCCCTGGTTGTGTTGGGTGATGGAAATTTTAGGCCACACAGCTACGACTTTTTTAAATTAATGTTCTCCCCTACATCCCCCATGAATAGCACTTGCTTCCTTGTTTGTGTGCACAGCCTGTGCCCAGCGTATAATGTTTCCTTAGCTTTTTCCTTCTTTAGCATTTCATTTTCCCAGCTCATTGTGGAGCATAAACAGTCCTCCTGCTTTATGACTGCTTTTATCTGACTGACAGTCCACTTAACAGGCTGGAAAGCATAGAAATAGTTTGCCTTTGTCGATAAGATGTTTCCAAATAAAAAGATACCAAGATCTGCAATTAAATAATCCCCAAGGGTCAGAGTAATTTCTCTCGTTATAATAACTGCCTTGCTCAAAATGAGAATTTCCAAGTTTGAAGAATGCTGTAAAAAAAATGAGCACACTTACTCGAATTGGCTTTTGGATGTAAAATAATGTTAAAATTGGAATTACCATGGTTTACTAAAATTACATATGGAATAGTTTCATACGCTCATGTTTCTGCCCCATCTTTTCCTAGCCTTTTCTTTGAGTCTTGCTTTAAATCTGCTAGTGAAGAAATTTGAGATGAGATTCTTACCACACATTTTTCTTGCTTTTCATATATCGTCCTTTGGGGAAAACTTGGATTAAATTGGTTCACCGATGCATTTCTTTTTAAACAAGCTCAATGTTTTTTCATGTCATAATGAAGATGCAGCAAATGAAATAACATGGGAGAGAGTTAAGATAACGTGTTTTGCCTTCTTCTTCCAGATGGGAAGGTTGAAGTTACAAAAGAAGGTGTGAAGCTGTGCACCATGGGTCCAGGGAAAGTGTTCGGGGAGCTGGCCATTCTTTACAACTGCACCCGGACAGCGACCGTCAAGAGTAAGGCTCATTTCCCTTTTGCCATGTTCCTTCAGTGTCTTCTTTTTGTCCGCCTCTGCAGTGATGATTTGATGCTGATTGGTTGAATCTGTGTCATCTTGTTAGTCTACAAATTTTTGCTCTACCATCGAGTTGACATGTATTTACTGGTGACAAGGCGATTATTGATCATACACTTTATTTCTGGCATGGGATAATGATTGTTCTCATTAAAATTCTTATGGGAGAACTTTTTTAAAAGGTACAATTTTGGGGTTCAAATTTACAAAGAGAAAGGCTTTTTTCCTTTTTTTCCTTCATTTAGAACCTGGGGTGATATTCTAGACCATTTTCAAGATCTTTTTTTTTTTTAAGATTATATAAGCCATAATGAATCCCACGTGTTGATTCTGTGATTCAGGAAAGGTGAGGCAAGAAGTGTCCTTTGTCTCACGCAAACATCCCTAGAAAGAATTCATCTTGGATTCTATGACTGCATCTGAGTATGTTTTCATCTTCAGCTGCTCATCAAGTTGGATATTGTAGCAGCTGATCTCTTCTCTGATTGAGCTTATTTTAAATCGGGCCATAAAGCAGCTTGTTTTCCTGATTTTACACATATGTGTAGATGTGATTTCTCTGGAAATGCTGGATGTTCAGTAGGAGCAGCTGCAGCAGCTAGAGGGAAATTTGGATTTTTCAAGAAACCGTCTTCCTGTGTAAAGATAAAAGGGCGGTGTAATAGATAGAGCTGAATTTAAAACCAACAGCAGTGGAAATCCAGTGCGTCTTTAGGCAAGTGGGCGTAATTCAGATTTTCCATGTTATCCCATACATGATTTCAATAAGAAATTATGATGAGTAGGTTTTGGTTTATTTTTTAAAAAGTTGGCAAAATGACAATTTATTAATACAAATTAGCATTATTTGAATACCACTAGGCAGTATTTCCCCCAAGTACATTCTGTTATTGGCAATATGCCGTGAAGGCTCTGGCTGTAAGGTCCTCAAGAATGTCCAGCCACTGCAGGTCCCAGATACAGCTGCCCATGGCTTGCAGTGAATGATCTTTCTCCCAAAGGGTCACAGCAACAGATTTGCACTGGGGGTCATTCAGGATGGCTCCTTCTTGGCCCCTAATTCTTGATCTTAGAGAGCAGAACCTTCAACTGATAAGTACTGTCATGCTTCTCTTCCATGTTATCATTTAACTCCACAATGCAAAATCTTGAGAGCCATGGAAACATAAGAGATTCTGTGCAACCGTAATAAAGAGCCTACGATGGAAAAGGAGCATCGTACGATGGAAAAGGAGCTAGGGCTTCGTTAAGCAAGACAGATTTTACTATTATGTTTTGCTTTTGTAAGAAACATATTTTTAAGGTAAACAAAGGAGCAGAAGAGCACATTTTTGTTAATATATGTTTTCGTAGAATCGTGAATAATTCTTGCCATTTTAAAAGTTCTGAACATTTCAGCCTAGTATAATACTGCTCATTGAATCTAACTGGGACTATGAATTTCCAAAGGTTAACATATGGTAATCACACCATACCTAATCATATGAAATATTGAATTAGAATATTGGAAGAAATATTTTAAAGAATTAGTTTGTTTAAATGGATTTTATAGCTAATTATTTTTATGAGATAATTACTTTGCTTCATAAAGATCAGTGATCATATCCAGGCTCTATAAAATGATGTTCATCTTCACTAACCGTTATATACTCATGTTTGATAAATTTAGATAGCCACTACGCAATCTGAGTTAGTAAGAAAAAGCTGAATGTTGGGTGCAAAGTATAACCATAACAGTTTCCATGTCAAAATATCCCACACCGAGGGGAGTAAGTGATGGCGTCGTTTTTCTTGAACATAAACTGAATCACACAAGGGTATGCCTATGTGCGTGTGTGTGCACTTCACTTCATGGGGCCTACTTAAGGCATGGAAGTTGCGTGGAGACATGATACCTGAGCTTGGGGTATGATAAGGCATCTCTGTATTTGCAGTTATAAAGATTATGGGCATAAGCATGGGATATTGCTTATGAAGAACTATTTCTTTTAGCTGATGCGTAAGAGCTATAAGGTACAAAGAATAGTTGTTTATTGCTTAGAACTGTTTGTCATGTCTCTTTTCCTATCCAAGGAGATTGCACACATCTGTGGACTGTAAGCACCATTTTTTCTTTATGGTGAAGCTAAGCGTACAGACTGGACTATTTATAATTCTTATTAGAATTCACCATGGATATATTTATGAACAGTGACTACAGAATATACCACCAAAGACTAATTTACTCTTTACATGTGAGACTTTAAAATATTCTTGAACATATTTACCTTTAAGGTCCAATACTTTTTCAGGACTCAGTATTATTTGATAGTCCTCTTCTTAACGATCATTTTGTCAGTGATGACTATTAAGTATAGTCCTATTTGAGTTCCAGACTAATACACCGTTCTGTTCATTTCAAAATCAAAGCATCCGCTTGTGCATAGCAGTACACATCTGAGGAAAATGTCCTTCCTGTATAATTAGCGTATTTATTCATATCTTTGTCGCTCTTAGTTTTCAGGCCTCGGTCTGCTTCTATAATTAAAAACGTTGATGGTTTCTCTTTCTTCCTCCTTAGGTTGACTGAAAATGATTTATGCTTTTAGTGCATTCTTGATCTCAGAGTAGTGGCTCAATTCTAGGAGGCATGCAAAGGCCCTTCAATGAACATGAGTTAATCTTCTTTTGCGAGAGCACTTTTTCAGATTTACCAGAACATGAGTAAATTCCATCAGCCTCCTCTGATAGTGAAGGTGATCGTAGATCTTTTCATATCGGAAATATTTTTAGACTTCTTAGTAAAGCTCCAGATTGGTATGAAATGCTCTAAACGGTGTTTCATCATGGTGAGCCAACTGAAAGGAGCATTGTGGTAGCTTGAAGCAAGCTCTTTTTTATTTTCCCCTGAGGTTAACACTTTTTTTTTTACTTTTATTGATTCTTGGTGGATTTCACATCATGCATTCCACATCATGTATTCCAACCCCACTTATCTCCCTGTCTCCTCGCTTCCACCCTCTATCGTTGCAACCTCCCCCAGATGCAAAAAAAAAAAAAAATTTAAAAGAAAAACAAAAATCAAACCAAAGAGAGACAGAGGGAGAAAGACAAAGAGAGAGAAGAATCTTGTCATGGAAGCTGTAATGTGGCCATAAAATAACACCGTTTACTTACCCTTTAGTCCATTCATCTTTGTTTGTAAGTGTTCATTGCCAGAATATTTGGTCTGGCTCAAGGTCTCTGGCTGCCACCAATAGTGGGCTCTCACGGGGCTCCTCGTATATGATCCTGTTGTCCTGTGTCATGGAGATTCTGCTGTTTTGGATCTGTAGGTTCATCCCCTTCTAGTGCTCCAACAGTTCATAGAATCAGTGAATGTTCAGCCGGACCACCTTAGCCCTGGTTCTGGGCCCGGGTGATAGCTGAACTGGCCAGCCTGCTGGCTTTCCCTCCTTGCCACTACCCAGGCTGGCTCACCCAATGCGGCCTGCAGCAAGGGGCGGGGCCTGTTCTCTTGCTCTCCGGTCCTTGGATCCAGGCCACCCATACTCAAACCACCAAAGCCAGCTGTACTAGTTTACCCAGGCAAGATGCAGAACTTTCTCTGCTGATTGCTGTTTGGGGCATACAAGGGGGTTTAGGGTGTCAGTTCTCCTGTTCTCATGCCCTCAGGCCCGATTCATTAGCACTCTGACAACAGGGTCAGCTCTAGTGTGTTGCCCAGGCAAGGTGTAGGGCCGGCTCTCCTGTGTGCTGCAACTGGTCAGGCAGGACTAGATCTCTCACTCTCATGACCCTGGGCCCAGCTCTCTTCCTCTCTTTTGTTTTGTTTTGTTTTGTTTTAATCTTAGGCAAACAATCAACTGCCCTTTTTCTAAAAGTACATAAATGTATATCACTAGTTGTTCTGATGACCCTGGGAAGAAGGTCTGAGATTACCAGGAACAAATACTTTTAGTCCTCAAACCCATAATAGTGGTGTAGGAAGACAAACGCCGTGGCATGGTACAGAAGATGTATGTGTATGGTCTACTCCTGTCTTACAAGGTAGGACCATTGATTCATCCTCAAGGAATGAACCATAAAATACATTAAATTAACATTATGTTGGAAACAAAAATCTAACAACTTTAAGAGTCTCAAGCAATTCTGTGTTAGCTGTGATATGAAATTGGCCACCGGGATTGTACCTGTCCAATTATAAACACTACAGATGTCGGGGAATGAGAAAAAAATCAGTGGGTTTCTGCAACATATTGAGTAATTAGTGTCTCTCATATTGTGTGGACTTTTTAGATTTGTTTAAGTGTTTGGCTTTGTCTAGAGAAAGGAGTTTTACTGTGCAATTTTCAAACCCACCTTGGCTGAGGACCCTTGCCTTGGCATTTCCCAGAGCTGTGTTTTATCGTATCTCCCTAAGGATCAGTCCCGGAGTGCTGGCAATTTTCACTTACCGAGGGTCTCTTCCCTGATTTCTGCGCTCAGGATTCTTCAAAATACCTAAATGTAAAAGGTGCTGATGCTGGGCTTCTAAAAACAGAGAGGAAATGTGTTTGAGTCGCGCGGAGGACAGGGCCCAGTGGTCGGGACTTAATGTGTGCCTCTTCATGACATCTGTGTTGTGCTTTGTTTTTCTTTCATTTCCCATGACCGGTTCACAGTTGCCTAAGTATGTTCATGTGGCTAAAGGTATATGGCTTTTTATTCCATCTCTCATTCACAGAAACTGGGATTTTTTTTTTGCTTTAAAATACCAAATTAAGTGATGCTCCTCTTACACTGAGTTTGCTGACATATAGTTCAAATAGTGTTGCTCAAAGCCTACTTCATAATAATCAGACTGAAACAATCCTTTGTCAGAAAGAACCTCAATACCAGGTTAGGAAGATTCACCACAGGATGCTATCTAAGCCATGTGCCTATGTTGTCTGGGTAGATATTTTATGAGGCTTTTTGGACAAAATATCTCTCCAGATTATTTATAACAAGTATTTAAAAATCCCCTTGTAGTAAAACTGTTCAGTGCTAACACAACACAGCCCAAGCAGACTTAAAAAAACTTCAGACAAATTAATAACTTTGATAACATCTGGTCAAAACATTTTTCTGCCTTACCTAGAACGCTTTCAAGTTTAAATCCGTAAGCTTTTCTACACTATTGGGAGAAGAGAAGCTGACTAATTAAGGTATTTTGTGTCAGGGACATTTTATAAATAAACAAAAGGTTTGGATTTTTTGTTGTTTTATTTTTAACTTTTAAAGTAAATTTGAGTCTTTGTAGGGAAATGGCTTGTGCATTCCCTTGCATCTCTGTTTCAAACAATAAATTACTCAGCTTCAGTCAGAAAAATCTGCCAAGTGTCAGAAAAGAAGAAGAAGAAGAGGAGGAGGAGGGGGAGGAGCAGGAGGAGAAAGAGAAAAGACTGGGTTTTTTCTCTGATAACTCTATATGCTGTGTATAAGATACCTGTGCCTAAAATATTTGCTATGCACCATATGAACATAAAATGCCTTTTATTAGCAGCTGTTTTCGTTGCTACTGAGAAGGAATCATCAATGAGGTCCTTTAGTAGTTTCAGACCTTGGAGACATCTTACTATTACTGAAAAAGAAATAAACAACCAGGTTCTCTTAGAGAATATCATTATAGGACATGGTAAAGCATCCTTTTTATGATAAGGATACATGGATGCAAATGAAGAAACATTGTCAGCGGCAGCGGTTGCTGTGAGCACCTCTTACCAGGCATTTTAATGAGTGCCAGCAGTGCCCGCTTCCATGGTCCCCGTCCACAACAGGAGGAGGACAGGTGACCAGGTGAGTGTGTTAACGAGCCTCTGGCCTCTGAGGGTTAATCTTTCACAATGCATGTTTTACTTTCTCTCCATCTAATGAATGCTTCCTGCCAGGAATCCTGAAAAGCTTGGGAGAACACACAAAATAGGTTGATGGGGGACTAAAAAGCTGAACCTCCTAAAAAGGAATTATCCTGTTTCCCCAAAATTTTATCATTCAGAATAATGAGGCAAGCAGTGCATCCTGAAGCAGATACACCTGCCTAGTGAGCTCAGAGACAATGTTCTTAATGAATTATCCTTACCTTATGAATTGAACAATACTATGATATTAACATACAATGTCATAATTCATGAGAAGTAAGTCTCTTTGATGAAGCAGCAATTCACTAGGTACCAATGACGTCATGTAATAGAGTAGCTGCTCAACCAGATAGCCAAAGCTAGCCTTTACTCTCATTCTGTGATCTAAATAGAGTCCAGGTGAATTTAAGGGTACCGATTGATCTTTTTCTCCTTAAATTTTAAAGTGACTGTTACAATCAGAATCTGCTTGCCATTTATATTCAACTACTTGCAACAAAAATCATCATCCAATTTCCATGTTTATGAGGTATGGCTGACAATCATAGTTAATAGTACTTCTAGAGAGAAAGTAACTAATTCCTTCTTACAACTAGCTAAATTACTGCCCCTCCTTCCTTTAATTGCTCAGTCTCTAGCACGTTCAATGTTCCTTCTCTTTAGAAACAAGTCAGGTTTTGCCTGACAGGCTATTACTTTTAAAGCATCACAGATCATTTAACACTAAGTCTAACCAATAGGCAAGGAAGGCTGTGTTTTTTTACTTTTTTCCCCCCAGAAATTTCTTTAATCTTAAAAGGTAATAGCTTTTCCACATGGACCATGATATTAGAGGCCCCACAAATTATGAAACGTGGCTGAGCTTTGGTATACTAATTCCTCGATTTATTTATTTACGAGGAGACTATTATTTCTGGATTCACTCAGTAGATCGTGGGAAGAAAACAAACAACCAGACCAAAAAAAAAAAAAAAAAAAGCGACAATAAAAATCGGTAGTATCATAGGCCAGGACTATATTTTCTGTAATTATTTTTAATGAACAAGTCTCCATCCCTGGGTTGTGCTTTCCGAATAAATGCTTAGGTAGTGGTGACAGATGAGGAACAGAAAACATTGGAGGGCTTGGTGTTGCAGGAGGCTCAGATTTTGAAACGGGTGGCATTGCTACCCTACTGGGATGGGGAACTGATACATGTTCTAGTTTAACATTGAATTAACAATTGTCCCATTCCACATAGCTAGAGAGCGGCTGTGAGACAAGGGCTCTGCTGCTGCTGTCGGGTTTTGCATTTTGTCTCCCCTCATTTAGGTTTCAAGGGCAAGTGCGTCCGTTTGATTACTACCATTGCTCTCGGGACTCTACTTTCGCACACAAAACACAATTTTTACAATTTTAAGCATCTTGTCACCTGACCCATGTTGGATGTGTCAGTTACCAGAGAATGAATGCAGTACCTCAGGAGAAGATCCAAGCTGAAAGCCTCAGAGCGGTGTAATGAGGCCCCAGAACCAGTTGCGCAGCTGACTTTGAAATGTGAATTGCTCTGAATGTTTAATGAGATAAACCTTCATGGCTCAGTGTTTGAGACATTGCTAAGTGGTTACGTGTTTCATTTATGAAATCTATTAGCTGTATTTCTTTAAAGTTTGGATTTGGAAAGTTTGAAGAGCACTCCAACAACAAGAATAGCAAAGCAAATTTTTTTCAAGGTCTAGCAAAGTGTAAGGAGATTCTTAGTTGTGACCAGAGCACCTTCACAGTCCTCGTTTATAGCAAAGCAAATTTTTTTCATGGTCTAGCAAAGTGTAAGGAGTTTCTTAGTTGTGACCAGAGCACCTTCACAGTCCTCATTTCCTCTGATGAGTGAAAGAAGGGAACCCCAGCTCTTGAGCAGGACGTCTGAATATGTGCTCTGTATTAACCGGACGTGTTTCTATGTACATTTGTAGCTTGGTATCCATGGGAGTCATTTACTGTCTATGAACAGTGCATACAACTTATACAACTTATCCCATGTGTTTCTAAGGTTTTTTTAGATTACATGCACTTAATACAATGTAAATTCTACGTAAATAGTTGTGAAACAGTATTGTTTGGGAAATAATAAATCTGTGTGTGTGTGTGCATGTGTGTGTGTGTGTTCAGTAAAAATGCTATTTCTTTAAGTCTTTTCTAGCTGCAGTTGGTTAGATCTGCAGATACAGAGAACTGACTGTGATCATAATAGTGTGAGTAATTTACAACCTATCATCCCATGCATTATGTAACACAGTCCCCAGAATAGCCTGATGCTGGTAGGGGAGACCATCCCTGATTATCCAGGGGAGAAGATACACAGGCCGCATCACGATTTCCATTCGTATGTTTCTCTGGTAGATTCTGATGTAAATTTTGATAATAGTCTTTCACATAATAATTATTATATATTTACTAATATATTTATATGTAATATAATAACACTTATTATAAGCATCACCTTTCCCTCTTCCCACATACATGAATGCTTAATAAACTTAATAAGCCTATCTTCTCTACCTAAAATTTGAACTGCTACTTTGATGTTCGTCAAAGAGTGGTAAATGAAGCAACAAGATCAGCATCCCCTGGGCACTTCTGGCAACCCTAGCCCATTGTATAAGCAGGCTTCCAGGTGGTGATCCTACATTTAAGGACCAGTAACAAGCATCCCCAGAATTACTGAAAGAACTAACCTATACATATGTATAACCTCATATATATCAAATTTTCCATGTTGGAATATTTAAAGTAGAACATTAAGCACTATAATAAGTAGTGTGAGTTTGACACTCCAGGGCAATGTTTCCTTTGCTGTTGAACAGAGACAATCAAGAAAAATTGTACTTTCCTCCTTAGAACTGAGCTGTCTTTGTAGAGTTCTCCAGCAGTGTGAGGATGTTATTTTGAATAATTTTAAGAAGTTAAGCTAAAAGAACAGGTTGAAGAAAAAGGAAAAAATTAAAAAATCATGTGTGCTAGGACCATGTTCTCAACACAGAGCACTGTTTGATTCATTGGGTTTGATAGCTAGACTATTAGAAGGAAAACAACAAAGAGAAAGTTTAATTTGACTTAGTTTTCATTTGTTTTCACAACCATTGCAGTTTGATTAAACACTAACAAAAGTGGATGGACATTTCTAGAAAAACAGTTGATAGCTGGTTAACATGTGGGTTTCTGGGCCAGATCCCATAAACTGTGAAACCTCTTCTTCTAAATATCTGTTGGGTTTTACCAACATAGTTCCTAGTGAGCTGTAGATAGCCACAGATGCACTGGTTATGGCCATCACAGGGTAGAAAGACACTCATGCTTCACAGTCATTAAAGAACCAGAAGATACCTTGGGATTGAGACTCTCTGAGTCTCTTAGAGACCAGACACCTAGAATGTTGATATATACAGACTAGAAAGAGAGCCTGCTGGTGTTTGTAGCTACATGTAGCCATTGAGAATTGGATTTCACTCACAGTGATCCCACTGAAACCAGGAACAAGACAAGGTTGTCCACTCTCTCCATATCTATTAAATATAGTTCTTGACGTCCTAGCTAGAGCAATAAGACAACAAAAGGAGATCAAGGGGATGCAAATCAGAAAAGAAGAAGTCAAACTCTCACTGTTTGCTGATGATATGATAGTTTACATAAGTGACCCCAAAAATTCTACCAAGGAACTTCTACAACTCCTAAACACATTCAGTAATGTAGCAAAATGTAAGGTTAACACAAAAAAATCAGTATCCCTCCTTACACAGATAATAAATGTGCTAAGAAAGAAATCAGAGAAACATCACCCTTCACAATAGCCACAAATAGCATAAAACATCTTGGAGTAACTCTAACCAAACAAGTGGAAGACTTGTATGGCCAGAACTTTAAATCTTTGAAGAAAGAAAATGAAGAAGACACCAGAAAGTGGAATGATCTCCCATGCTCTTGGGTAGGCAGAATTAACATAGTAAAAATGGCAATCGTACCAAAAGCAATCTACAGATTCAACGCAATGCCCATCAAAATCCCAGCAAAATTCTTCACAGACCTCAAAAGAACGGTACTCAACTTCATATGGAAAAGCAAAATACCCAGAATAGCCAAAACAATCCTGTACAATAAGAGAACTTCTGGAGGCATCATGACTTCAAACTCTACTACAGAGCTACAGTACTGAAAACAACCTGGTATTGGCATAAGAACACAGCAGGGCCAATGGAACTGAATAGAAGACCCAGATATTAATCCACACACCTATGAACACCTGATTTTTGACAAAGAAGCAAAAAATATCAAATGGAAAAAAGAAAGTATATTTTACAAATGGTGCTGGCATAAATGGATATCAGCATGCAGAAGAATGAAAATAGACCCATATCTATCACCATGCACAAAGCTCAAGTCCAAATAGATCAAATACCTCAACACAAATTCAGCCACACTGAACCTTATAGAAGAGAAAGTGGGAAGTACACTTGAACGCATTGGCACAGGAGACCACTTCGTAAATATAACCCCAGTAGCACAGACTCTGAGAGAAACAACTAATAAATGGAACCTCCTGAACTGAAAAACTTTAGTAAAGCAAAAGAGACAGTCAACAAGACAAAATGGCAGCCTACAAAATGGCGGCCTACAGAATGGGAAAATATCTTCACCAACCCCACATCAGACAGAGGTCTGATCTCCAAAATATACAACGAACTCAAGAAATTGGTCATCAAAGGAACAAATAATCCAGTAAAAAAAAAAAGTGGAGTACAGACCTAAACAGAGAACTCTCAACAGAGGAATCTAAAATGGCTGAAGGACACTTAAGGAAATGCTCAACATCCTTAGTCATTAGAGAAATGCAAATCAAAACAACTCTGAGATTCCATCTTACACCTGTAAGAATGGTCAAGATCAAAACTACTGATGATAACTTATGCTGGAGAGGATGTGGGGTAAAGGGAACACTCCTGCATTGCTGGTGGGAATGCAAGCTGATACAGCCCCTTTGGATTTCAGTGTGGCAACTTCTCAGAAAATTAGGAAACAACCTTTCTCAAGACCTAGAAATACCACTTTTGGGTATATATCCAAAGGATACTCAACTGTGCCACAAGGACATGTGCTCAACTATGTTCATAGCAGCATTATTTGTCATAGGCAGAACATGGAAACATCTAAATGCCCCTGAACCAAAGAATGGATAAGGAAAATGTGGCACATTTACACAATGGAGTACTACACAGCAGAAAAAAATAAGGACAACTTGAAACTTGCAGGCAAATGGATGGAGCTAGAAAACATCATTTTGAGTGAGGTAACCAAGACCCAGAAAGATAATTATCACATGTACTCACTCATAAGTGGTTTTTAAACATAAAGCAAAGAAAACCAGCCCACAAATCACAATCCCAGAGAACCTAGACAGCAATGAAGACTCTAAGAGAGACATGCATATAGATCTAATCTACATGGGAAGTAGAAAAAGACAAGATCCCCTGAGTAAATTGGGAGCATGGGGAACTTGGGAGAGGGTTGAAGGGGAGAGGAAAGGCAGGGAGAGGAGCCGAGAAAAATGTAGAGCTCAATAAAAATCAATAAAAAAAGAAAAGAAAAAGAATTGGGTCTCATTATTATTCAGAATGACGTGTGACTGTATACAGTCTAAGCTCAGGTGACCTTGCCCTTGTGACTGTTCCCAGCTTGAACTCAAGTGAACTTTGCTCACCTGACCTTGCATAGCCCTCAGAATGCCCTCACAGTATAAATTGGCTGGTGCCCTGAATAAAATTGGCTATTGTCCAACAAGGAATCAAATGAATGAATAAAATAAAACCTACGTAGGTGATTGTTTTATAACATAATTAGTTTTCTTAATTCTCTGAGAATTCCATACACGTATACATTTATCTTCCTGCGCCCTCCAGATCCACTTTTGCCTGCTCTTGGGCTTTTTATGTGAATGTGACAATAGAACCTAGAAAGTGAGTGATGAGTTATCAGAAGGCAGAGAGAAAAGGAGAAAAATAAATAAATAAATGACCGGGGACTGCTGAATACATCCTCTGAGGTTGAACCTTCTTTATTGGCTATGTTCTTATAAGACAGTTGGCCCCACTAGTAAACACACACTCTCTGTCCCACTTCTAAAAGAACAATAGTTTAAAGTATCATTGTCTCCAGCCCTTCAGTGGGATCACATAGCACTGTTGACATCTTCCCCACAGCTTTCTGGTTATTTCATTTCCAGACTAAATTTTTGTGGGATGATTCTGTATAGGAAACCGATGAGAAGAGTCTCTGGGGCTGGCAAGATGGCTCAGCAGGTTAAGACACATGCTGCTAAGCTTCATGACCTGAGTTCAATTCCCTGGACCAACACAGGAGAAGGAAAGCACCAACTCCTAAAGGTTTTCTTCTCATCTTCACACGTGAACACACACACAAACGCTCGCGTGCGCACACACACACATACACACACACAGACAGAGAGAGAGAGAGAGAGAGAGAGAGAGACCTTCAGGATCCCAAAAAATGATTCTATTTAAATCCTCAGTCTTTCTTCTCCCTCTTGCTTCAGGATTAAGTACTTCGCTGAAACTTTGGAGTTCAGGTAGGCAAGATTACTAAAAACCACTGTTCTACCTGAATCCAAGGTGACTGCATATGTGAGTAATGGCAAATCCCTATCGCCTTCCTGCTGTGTATACACTTGCCTTTGGAACAGTAAGCGCCGGCCTTATGGCTGTGTCAAGTGTTAAATGAAAGCCTGTGACGGACTGGGTGCCGAAGCTCCGGTGTGATGCCCCTGGATACGCTGGTGTGGTTGTTGCTATCAGTACCCGTGACACTGTACATGCACGAAAGAGATCTGACGTGAGTCAGGGCCATCATTTGCAGAATCTGAAAGGTGCTAATGAGGATCTAAGGCACAGCTGAAAAGCCCGACGTGGACAAGCACAAGAAAGAGGAGGAGGGTGGCAGCCTGGGTTCTCTGCAAAGATCCCAGACCCAGAGCTAACCCTCCTTTTGTAAGGATTTTTATCTGGAGAGATTGTTCTGAAGTATACCATGAGTGAATTAGTTAGGAAACACTAACATCAGAGCCGCATTACAGGTAAGACATAGGATGGTAAGCAGCAAGTAGATTACACAGCCTGGAAAGTCCACTCCAGTCCTTCTGCTTGAAGATAGGACTTTGGTCTGTAAGGAGGTGAAGGTCGTTCATCTCCATCTGGTAGCGCTGGTGTCCTCACTTTTTGCTCCCCGTGTGTACCATTTGTTTTATATCCAAAACAGTTTAAACTACAGGAATTTTCATGTATTGGCTTTTCCCTGATACTTTCTTGTATTAATCAAGCATGATTTTAAAATGCATCACATAATTTTCTGGTCACAAAAGTAATGTTTTATAAAGTATGTACATGTTAAACTTTAAAAATCACTTATTTCCTACTACTGAGGAAAAAATACTAATGTTCAGACTTTATATATTTTCTCTGGACCATATCAGAAGGCAAGGTCACCCTCTCTGCTGGGTAATAGCCTTGCTAAGTCTGATCTTTGGTCCCCTTTTTTTATGGTGTTATGTTTTTCTTTCTATTCTTACAGAGTTACTTTCAATCTAGATAGCAGATTTTGTTTTGAATTCCTTCTTAAGCTTTCTAATTATGTGGCAATATTAATTCCTTGTCTTCTAACTTTCTCTTCTGTCCATTTTCATTATGAACAAAAGGCGCCCACACTGCTCCGAGTGCACATATTCTCCTCAGTCCGTGTGACGAGATGGCTTGAACTGGAAGATTAATACTTGGTATTCATGTTTCATGAGGAGAGTGAATTAGATGCTCTTATGAATGCCCTTTCTGAACGGAGCTGAAGAGAGTAGAATAGCAAGTAGTGGTGAGAGAACCCACGCTAGCTGAAGATGTTTGCCAGTATCTTGCTCGTGGTAAACAGCACCGATCTTCAGAGCCATTTTAGCGTTCTCCATAAATTGTTGTCTTCACATTCGGCTGTTCTGGTCTAGGATTTAAGCACTGACTAAGTTGCATCACCACTGGCTTCAATTTATGGAATAATCATGTTGAATGATTTTAGTTGCTCAGCAGAACTGTTTACAAAAAACAACCCTGAATGTTGGCAGGCTTGAGTCATTTAAACCGTGTCCCTGACTCTGAAACCCCAGCACACTAGCTAAGCAGACTTGAGCTTCATCTTCAGAACTCTCACCGCAGCTTCAAGAGCAAGGGGGCTATACTGCTTACGTGAACTGGCCCTCAGTTGTTATTAATATTAATGTTACTCCATTATCCACCCACAAAGGTGAACAATAGCTACAGTGTAGGAAACCAGTTTTCTGGTGAAAACTATCTTTTAGAATGGTGTTCTTGCAAAATTAAACATTTTATCACCACTTAGAGACTCCCTATGCTCCTTTTACTAATAAGAATTGTGTATCCCCTCGATTCTTTAAATGAATATGCATGCTTAACTTAATAGCTTGGATTTGCCATCAAACATTGATTCTTAGAATGTTCCAAAAAGCCTTTCAGAGATCTTCAAGTACTTTGTTGGGAAATAAGCTGATATTATATCTAAGATCAATCTTGTAGAACTTCAAAGAACAGTGACATAGGTTACCATGAGACCAGCGGCTGGTGTCTTTGGAATGCTGATAGCATTTAGAAGCCCACCCACAACATTTTATTTTTCAGTACATATCATATACATACAGTGATATTACTGAAAGAAAGTTAATGGTAGAGGTCACTGATAATATAGGGGATTTTGTAACATTTTTAGGTTTAAGTCCTCCCCATTAACTGTGGCTGAGGCCATGGAGTTTATGATCTGGTCAACAGTCTAAAATAATAGGCTAAGGACAAGAATCAGAAGGCATGTTATAAATATAAACAAGATATTAGTTTTAATGAAGGAAATAATTTTTAAATCTTAATAATTTGATTTGATCATCTTAAAGGCTTCAACTGAGTGTCAAATTTTTGAAAAATGTACCTAAGAATGTGACTGACTGGCTTGAACAGACGGAGAAAGTCACATGGCGCCATTATAAAGGAATGCTTATGCATATAAACTTATCAAGTTAGGAAAGAGACAAATAATGTCTGATGTACAGATAGGGCACATAGGTGAATCTCAAACGTAGTAGGAATACTCTACCTGTGAAAAAAGTCAATTTTAGTAAAAGGAATGTTACAGAGAAAACTAAAAATAAGAAAACCTATAATGTTTGTAGATTTTTAAGTCTATTTTACTATTCAGAATATTGAAAATTTCTTAACTATGGATGGTCTTATTTTGGTTTGGATTTCCAGAGAAACAGAGTCCATCCTTGCAGGAAAGGCATGTCATGAAGGCAGGGACAAGAAGCTGGCTGGTCATTTTCATTCACATACAGGAAGCAGGCAGAGAACCCAGGAAGTAGGACAAAGCCAAAAACCCTCAAAATCCAGCGACTACTTCTTCTAGGAAAGCTCTACCTCCTAGAGGTTCCATTACCGTCCCACACAGTGCCACCAACTGGGGACCAAGTGCTCAAATACATGAGTTTATGAGGGCTATTTCTCATGCAAGTCACAAAGCAGTGCCATATACCACAGCCCTTGTCTGTGAGAGTCTGTACCATTTAGATGCATGTGAGAACGTTCTGTGGTGTTTTGGAACCATGGAATCACCTGGCATATTTCTCAAATGTGTCCTAGCTTCAAATAGACCAGAAGTTAGCTCTTCTAGGTTGATAGTATTTCAACACTTAGCATGTTATTTGACCTCACTTGAGCTCCACTGGCCTCAGTAGTGAAGGAAAGACAATAAGGTACATTCATGAGTTATGGTGAGGCTTATAAAGGTAACATGTTAAGATTGAAGTGTTGTGTGTTCCAAATAAGAGCATAATGTGATCATTCTGGGGACATCCAGGTCTACTATGACTGTCTGAATTATCATCTAACTTTGGTGCCTTGATATGAGGTATTTTTTTCCATTTAATTTGCTTGCCCTGTAACCCTATCTTTCTCCACAATCCCCGCCTACTGAGACAACGCCTATTTGAAATGCACTTCACAATTTACTTCCTTTCTCATCATTTTATGATTTAAATTTGTTTTAGTCAAATTTATGTCCGACATCTGCTGTCTATGAGTCCTCAGGAGAGAACTGTTTGTACATGGTGCCCTTGTGGGTTGATCCCAAAGAGTTTGGAATATGCTTTATAATTTTGTAGCCCTTAGCTTCTGAGCAGCAGGGGGCTTTCAAATGTTACTGTGAGGTCCGTGTACTTACCTTGTGCATGATATCCTTGTCATATTTTTCCTTACTTACAGAGTGGTTGCTGTTTTTCCATCAATTATTTCCCAATTATTTCTATCAGATACTGCCGGGTTTTTTAAAGATACTGATAATTAGCACTGATGAGAAAAGAGACATGTCACTAATAACCTTAAGTAAGTGGGTACAAAATCAAAAGTGTTGCGGTTAGGGCAATAGACCCTAATGTTACTCAATGCTCTTTAGAATAAGTAGCCAGTTATGGTGGCTCTCCCTTCTGATCCCAGTACTCAAGAAACTGAAGCAGGAAGATTCCTGACTGTTCGAGGCCAGCCTGGGCTGCACCGTGAGACTCTATCTCAGTTAGAATGGAACAACAGCATGCCAACAACAAAATAGGGACAGGATTTGCTTAGACAAACAGAAAAGCTTACTTTTCCATCAAAGTGTATATTTCCATGACTTCCTGGCTACTAAGGCTCCTTTTAAGCCACACCACTGAATGCTAATTGCCTTTCATTTTCATTTCTTCGTAAAGAACATATAATAGCCTGATTGTCCTCTTACCATGACTGGTTGGAATAGTGGCATTTAAACATT
This sequence comes from Myodes glareolus, assembly GCF_982192425.1. Classification (NCBI taxonomy): domain Eukaryota; kingdom Metazoa; phylum Chordata; class Mammalia; order Rodentia; family Cricetidae; genus Myodes; species Myodes glareolus. The sequence continues at coordinate 30,838,624 of NC_142032.1, forward strand.
TCCTTGCATGTTAAAAATGGTGCAGAAATTGGAATTCTTCGCGGAGCTGGTGGCCGTCAGGAGCCCTGCCTTGGAAGAGTCTTGTTTAGCATAACAAATCCCTGCCTGGAGATGGTTACACGGGGTTCATTCGCAGTAAGCGCCTGTGTACCAGCTCTTGGAAGTAATTAGATTGCTTCATAGCTAGTTTCGCAAGCCTTGCTCAGTGTATGGATTCTTAAATAAACAGCAAGAAAATTATATTACAAAGAAATGACAGCCCACATACAAGTCCTCTCGCATAATAAAAACCGATTAAAGATGTTCAAGTAGGGCAAGGTCCTTTAGCATCTACCTACAAGGCGCTCCTACATTTTCTTGTTGTTGCTAAACAAACATCAGAAGATTTTCAATTACACCGCTTGCTTTGATATTATGTTTCAGACATCAATCAGGCTCTCTTAAGAGTATCCTGGAAGCAAAGAGGCATTGGGATCTATTTTATTCTTCTTTTGAGATTCACTGGAACTGTTATAAGTTCACACTTTCTTGTGCCTAAAAGAGTGGGGCAGACACCATTGATGTAGGTTTACACTCCAAGTAGCTATAATGTGGCTACTTGCTGGCAGCCACAACTCCTGCCTTTAGCAGCTATTCCCACTTGTTATCAATATGCTGTAGGGCACAGGCTTTTCCCAGCAAGTCTCCTGCCGGCAACTGTTCTCATTATTACAGGGAGTGTTTATTCATCTCTCTGTTTTGTGAATTTATTAGTCACCCTTGTTAGCCTAACACTGCACTTTCTTGACTACCTCCTCACATGCCTGCCTCCCTTGTCTTTGGTTTTGTTTTAATTTACTAGTGCACCACTTAAAAGCACATGACTTGTGGAAAGAGTATCTGAAGTCTACCCTCTTTCTGAAATGTATGTGTGTGATTCAGTTTTGCCTGTGATGTTTTCAAACCAGTCTCGAGGACATATTCATCCTGTCTCAAAAGATTTTTGCAACCTTTGTCGAATCCTGCTTCTGTAAACCTGGAAACAATCATTATATTTTTCATTTCTGAGTTTGGGCCATTTTGAGCCATCTTGTCAGTAGTTTTGTCAGGGAGCAAGATGGATCCTTGGAGGTCATAGGAGGATTTACAGCATCCATGGAGGTGATGGGGTCACACTGGAAACACGCGTGCTCAGGATGCACAACGTTTGTATCAAATTGCCATCATTTCAGTGGCTTGGAAGTCCATGCTGTGCTCTGCTAGAAGCTTGGTGTGGATATATTTCCATTCTCTATGGCTTTCGATGATGGCACGTGGAAGTCCCTTCATGTTTTTTTTAATAACCCCAAAGCTGAAATACTGTCTGGGGAAAAGAAAGATCTACTTTCTAATTCGAGCATCTATTCTTTAAGACATACTTTAGTATTTCAAATTGATGCTGATTAAGGAAATGTTGAGTTTAGTATACTTTGATATCATGAATAACTCACAGCACATTAGCTTAAAATAATTACTTTCTAAAACATTTGCTCAGTTATTCAGCAGTCACCAGATTGGCATCCTGTAGTTATTTTTCTCTGTGCAGTATTGTTTTTCAGGGGACACTCTCTCTTTAAATTTTGATTAATATTCAGATCACTGCCAAGCCTTTTAGTCTTTCCACATTTGTTGAAGGACATCATTAGATCCTGGGAGGGTGTTAGAGAGCATTTGCTGAACACAAAAACACATGCATCAGTAACTTGATTTAGAAGGTTGGAAGAGCAGTAGCAAAATTTAGAACTGAAGGTTGATGAACTTTAGGGGCAGGGAATATAACTCAGTGGTGGAAAACTTGCCTGTATGTCATGTACAATTCTCTAGATTTGATCTTCAGCACCAATAAACAAAAGTTGATGAATTTTATAAATACTCTTAAATCACTAATACAAGCTCAAGACATTTTAAATGTTTTATAGTATCAAATACAAGAATTTCTAAACTTAAAAGTTCTACATCCTGAAACTTTAAAAATAAGAATGCATTTTTAAATACGTACTTTAATCCGAAGTCATTCTGTCACAAGAAAGTATAGATTTTGAGTTTATATTGTTTGGGAAGAAGATACTTTGGGTGTTTTCTGTTTATTAACTTATATGCATAACTTAAAATCAGACCATAGCATGCAGCTATGAACTCCAGAGTTAACAAAATAAATATCGATTTTAAGTGACAGTTGGTTGGAGGCAAGGAGACAAACTATATAAAAGAACTAGTGACCAATCTATAATCTTTGACGTTTTGGGAACTCTCATCAGTGCCTCTATCACTTATTCCCATCTATGTCCAATCCCTCCAGCTTGGGTCTGGACCTAGTATCTTGCTTTTCATAGACAGAATGTGAGGGAAAGAAAGAAAGAACCAGATTGCTGAAAATGCTTGAAATAATTAAAAGAATCCTAAAGAGAATGTCTCAACAATGGGAAAGGCTAGACTAAAACTGGCTGGATAATCGATTCTATAATTTCTTAGCATGTAAAAGCACTACAAATGCAAATGAATTAGAAATCATCATGCACTTAGCATGTATATTTAATCAAAAAGTAATTTGAGTTATTTTTAGATGCCTGCTTCTAATATTTGATAATGAAACTTAAAGACCTCGGTTTTTCCTAACATAAAAATATAGTTGTAGAAATTGACAACTTTCTTTGTTATTCCACTACATTTATTCAATGTTTGCTTTGAGCTAGTTTTTGACACCACTTCGCTATAAGGCTAAAGTAAGATGGTTTTTAATCAATAGAGAGAATGAGAGTAGTCCTCTAATTTGAATTCTCCATAACATGAATAATAGATGCAAAATCAGCTATGCTTAGCTTACTGCTCTATGACACAGCCTAACCTAAATGTAGAAAATACTGACAGTGGCCTGGGTTTCTAAGAATCGCTTCTCATAGCTCTAATCCTTTTTCAATATAGAGAGGTTACGCTTTTCATGTAACATTTGAACATAGCAATCCCCTAGATGTAATTTGGTCATCACGGAATTCAAAGTGGACTAAAAAGCTTAATTCTTAACAATTGCCCTATAAGAGCTTTTTGGTACATGCAAAGTCAATGTAACAGTCGAAAGACATTTTAATAAAAAGTTCTTAACATTGGAAGTGTGAAAAACTCATTACATTTCAGGAATTAGATTTTCTTTCTGAATATAATTGGAGTGGAAGTATTTTATTTGGCTGTTGACAGCCCTGTAAACCAGATATGTAGTAGACGTTGACATCTGTATTTACAGCTAGGATGCTTTCCCAGACCTTCACCTTGGGATGAAATATAATCAGGTTTTGATGTGTTTAACAAGGATCCTCATCTTTGGATCTTCTGTCCAGTACCATACAGAGTATGATGAGATAAAAGCCATGTGGCATTAAAATTTTAAATACACACATATTAGCTTGGTAAACTCAAAAACAAAAATTTTTGCTTGGGAGCCAAACAAAGGCGGTTAAATAGCTTAGACCGACTCCATGTGTTCACATTTTCTCTGGTTATTCTGGGGCTTCTGGCTCATTCTTCCATATCTCCCTTTTTCTCTTGACTAGGTCATGAGTGGAATGCAATCTCTTCAGTTTCTTATTTCTCTGCGGGTCCTTTCTTTCAGAATATTCTCATTAACTTCTAAAATAACGTGGGGGTAAAAAAAAAATACCTGTCATAAACAAGATGTCAAGGTACTAGATAGGGAGTTACAAGATTCATTAAAAAAAAATGAATGCCTTCCTAGCATGTGTTGAGCACTTTGGTAGGCACCAAGTATACGAAGATAACCAATGACCTAGTAGACTTTACCATAGAGCACAAGTAACATATCAATGTCTACAGGATGTGAGGAGGGCATGCTGGGAAAGAGGACAACATGCAATCTCAGGCTGAGATGACAGGCATGCCTGAGAGAATGATTGGCCTGAGTAGGAACATAGAAACAAGAAAGAACTTGATGAAGTTTGAGCTTTGAAGGCTACCCTGTTGAACGATGACACACTGATTTTCATAGGATGTTCCCTGGCTAGAAGCATCCATGTTCCCAGGAATTTATTAGACCTGCAAATTCTAGACCACACACACTGGTTCAGAATTTGCAGTTAAAGCAGCTTTCCAGACACCTCTGGAATCACTGAACTTAGAAATCACTATGTTCTGTTGAACCTATGGACTTAAACTTCGTTATTATTTGATACATCTTTAGTAGGAGTAGGGCGTTTGTTTTATTTATTTATCAATAGCTCTATCCTCAGCAGTTTGAGACTAAATTATCATGCGTGTAGTAAAGATCCAAGCACGGGGTGAGGGTCAGAAATGCAACTGGATGATGTTTACTAGAATGTTACAATTCAAGTCAAAAGAACCAGAATGGACGGATGCAGCAATTGAATAAAGAGCAGTATTGTCTGTTGGTCAGCATTATGCCTCTTATCCACTTCTGGATCTGTTCTTAGGGCTAATTGCTGCTGTCTTTTCTGCAAAGCATAACCAGAATGGAAGTTTTTCTCTCTAACTAGTTATCAGTCTCATTTCTGGACAAGATAAAGTCATCCACTAGGCTTCTGTCTCTGGTATCCAGACAGATTACATCAGCATATTTTTCCTGGCCTTAAGCCAGCATTCCCATTAGAATTTCTGATTCATTTCAACAGAATTACAATTACAGCAGGGAGGATTGTCCTCATGGTGAAAATAATAATTTTATTATTCCTCCTGCTCTAAAATAAAAACAAACATGAAATTGTTTAGCAACCGTTCCAATGGCTTTACAATTCGTGTCCTTGTACAAAAGCTGTTTGGTTCACTGCCTTTACTGAAATGCCTTTGGCTTGTAGGACAACAGCATACTGAGTGTGAGCTAGCTGGTGCCCGGTTTAAATGCACACCACAAAATTAAGATGGTGATGATGAATTACTGTGTCCCAGTATTTAGCCAGCCCTTCGTGTCAAACCCTGTGCCCAGAATCCAATATGCATTATCATGTTACCTTGAAAGTCAGTGTAGGAGACATACTCGTTTTCATTTCTTTATTCCAATGATGAATTTGAGGACTCCTTGAGCTAACTAGACTAATAGGCAACTGTGGCTTGTCCAGCTTCAGAAGAGTCTGACAGGCAGGGGAAAATAGTGTCCATTTTTCACAGAACATACTGAAAAACCATTTTCAAGTTGTGTTGCACACACGTGGAGAGACACAAATGCTAATCCAGTCTTGGTTGGAAGAGTAAGTACACTATGTACATACACAGGGACAAATCTTCTCCTATCACCTGAGTCAGAAAACCTACTTCTAGGGTTTCTAGGAACTTGGTCTAGGGGCATATTCAAATACAGTAAAGGACTATGTGTGTAGATGTTTTTCATAAATATTTGAGTGAAAAACTATGAGATACAGGGGTTGGGGGGCATGACTCAGTTGGTAAAACACTTGCCACCTGAAGAGGAAAACCTGACTTCAGCATTCACTTAGAAAAAGACCAGCACAGCGGTGTGTTTCTATCACCCCAGAGCAGGGCGGAAAGAGAGAGGTGGATTTAATAGCCAGTCTGTCCGAGTAGATGACCTTCAGGTTCAGTGAGAGACCCTGTCTCTAAATACAAGATGGGGAATGAATAAGGAAGAACCTCAGTGTCAACACATGGCTTCTACGTGCACCCGGCGTGCATAGGTGTGCACACATACCCCCACAAAAACATGTGAAACACATTTTATTTGTATATGATTTCCTTTTAAGTTGTTTCATTCTCTCTCTTTCTCTTTCTCTCTCTCTCTCTCTCTCTCTCTCTCTCTCTCTCTCTCTCTTTGTGAGTGTGTGTGTGTGTATGTGTGTCTCTGTGTGTGTATGTGTGTAAGTATAAGCACAGTTGTGCAGACCAGAGAACAACTTTTGAGAACTGGTTCTCTCCTTCTACTGTGGTAGGATCTGGTGCTCAAATTCAGGTTATCCGGCTGGAAAGAGCAATTGCTTTACCTACTAAGCCAACTCAACAGCCTATACTTTCTCATACGCAAGAGAATTACTTTTTGATAAGAAATAAATATATTTGAATCTCAAGAAGTTTCTAAGTTTGTTTCCATAAAAATAATAAAATAAAAATTAATTTTTATTTTCTAAGTTCAACATGTAGTTAGTAATTATATGTATTTATGAGGTACAGTGTGTTGTATCAGCACATTTATTTATGATGGATAGATGGTAGATAGATTGATAGATAGATAGATAGATAGATAGATAGATAGATAGATAGGTAGATAGACAGACAGAGATAGGTGAATAATGGAGTCAAATACATATATTATCTACATCTCAAAGATTGGCTATTTCTTTGTGATAATATTCCAGACCCTCTAATTTGAGTTAGATTATACAACTTTTAAACTGTAACTCACAATAGCAGTCATATTCAGATCTGGTTGTGAATTTTTACATTGTAAATGAGTTCCCCCCAACCCCTGCATCCTCTCTTTGCTGACCTCTTAGCCATTGTTTTTCTCATTATTTAGGGGATGTCGGCTTCTACAAAACCAAGACGTGGCTGAAATTATGGATTATTTTTCTTCCTGTGTCTGTCATGATTTTTCACAACTCCAGTTTGCTTTGCTATTTCTATTGCTCAATATATCTTAATATATCTCAACATAACCCCAATATATGTGTACACATCTAACACAATTTTTTAAAGGCCATACATTTGAAATAGAGCAGAGACGGGTACATAAGAGTTTGAAGGGAGGAAGGAAAAGGGGAAGTAGTGTAATTATGTTATAATCTCAAATATAAAGAAAATTTTAAATAATAAGAGCAAAAGTAATAGTTTTTTATGTTTATATGACATTTTATGTCTCAGATTAGGCATACTTTGTATCTTAACTCATATACTGTACTATAACTTATAAGTATAAGCTTTTGTTTTGAAGAAAAGGGAAACGTGGAGCAACCTTAAACTTACTTAAGACAGAACCAAGCATAAGTGTTTAATGTTAGTATCTGAGTTCACAAATTGTCTCTGAAACACATTTCCTTGCTCACTATATACACTACCTTTCAACCACAGTCAGCTCTGGGAGAAGGTGTTTAAATGATCCTCAGAAAATATGCCCTGATTCTATGACATGGGGGTGGGGAGACTTACTCTTGGTGATTAACTATAAAGTCCCTTGTTCTTCTCTAGTAACTCACAGGATCTAGGGAAACCGGCTGAGTTTAAAGCTTTAAAAAGAAGTCAAAGAGGGAATGGAGATGTGGCACAGTGGTTAGGAGCACTGAGAACTCAGTTTCAATTCCCAGTACCCACGTGGCCACATAGAAAAGTCTATAACTCCAGTCCCATGGAACTTGACACCCTCTGCTTGCCTCTGAAGGCACCAAGCACATAGAGGGCCCACAGACATATATGCAGGCAGAACACCCATACTAATGAAATAATGAAATATTTTTAAAAGGATAAGTCAAAGGTATATTCAGCAACTCTTCCTGATTACTAGGTGAGGTTGTTTTTTTTTTTTTATAACACATAGGTATCATATTAGGAGAACAGGAAGTATATAAATTCTGTGATAAACTGAAGAACTTTGAATACCTTCATACACACTATTTACTGCCAGATGTTCCAGAGGTGTTTTCCTCTCCTTTGCTGCTTTTCATGGCAAGTAGCTCAGTTAGAAAATATGTAAATCTTGATTTGAGTGAATGAATACCAGTAAAATGATCACGTTCCCAAGTACTAGAAGGACTTACAAAAATAATGTCAAAAGACACCACAAAGAACACCAAGACTATTGAACATGAAAAGGGAGGTGAGAGCCACAGAAATTCAGCGGCTTATCTTACCCAGGGTCTCTCAAGAGCACATAGCACGATCATAAATATTATTTTTCCCAAATTGTGTTTTAAACTATTTTTAATTGAACTTTTTATAGGAATATATAAGGGGAAAGTGAGCAAAATATCTCATAAGAGAAAACTACTTAGATTTCATAGAGCTACCAAAATTATTTCTAAGTCAGTTTTTCTTTTGTCCATGTTTTAACTGAACCACATCTTCTTGCATAATAAACCAGCAATTATGCATTTCTTGGCAGGCATGTATTCTGTAGAAAGGTATATTCCCTCACTAGTAAATCCAAGTCTGAAATGAGAGAGTAGGAAATAGCCATTTTGGTATTAGTGTTCCAAGATGTAAAAGATTCAGGTGCTATGATTTTTAAATCTTATAGGCTTAGACATTTAATTATATAAATATAATCAATAAAAACAAGCAATATTCTTCATAAAAAATATTTACTTTCCTGTGCGAAATAACATAATTGCTCATCTCTGTAACCCAAGCACCCGAGAAGATGCTAAGTCATGCAGAGTATAAATTTTAGGCTAGCCTGGGCTACATTCTGTCTCAAAAAAAAAGAAAAAAGAAAGGAAGGAAGGAAAGAAGGAAGGAAGGAAGGAAGGAAGGAAGGAAGGAAGGAAGGAAGGAAGGAAGGAAGGAAGAAGAAAGAAAGAAAGAAAGAAAGAAAGAAAGAAAGAAAAGAAAGAAACAAAGAAAGAAAGAGACAGAAGGTTACCTACATAATGACTTTCAGGACAATTGTTATTTTGTCATTCTGTGCCAATTTCATTTGATCAGTTTGACCAAATTCAAAGATAAATTAACTGAAAACACCAACTTAGTGCTGGTTATTATAAATTGAGGTCTGGCTTAAATATGCTTTCAAGTTAGGTGTAAAGAACTTTGAATTTTTGAAGTACTTTGGGTTTGTTTTGTTTTGGACTTTTTATGTTTTTCTTTTCTTGTCTCAGTCTCTCTCTCTCTCTCTCTCTCTCTCTCTCTCTCTCTCTCGGATTTTCTATGTTTTTGTTTCCTATTTCTGTCTCTCTGTCTCTCTCTCTCTGCCTCTGTCTGTCTCTCTTGTGTGTGTGTGTGTGTGTGTGTGTGTGTGTGTGTGTGTGTGTGTATGTGTTTCCTTTTGGACTTTTTGTGCTTTTTCCTGTCTCTGTCTCTGTCTTCTCTCTCTCTCTCTCTCTCTCTCTCTCTCTCTCTCTCTCTCTCTCTCTCTCTCTGTGTGTGTGTGTGTGTGTGTGTGGGTGTGTGTGTGTTGAGTCATTCTCTTTACCCATCTTTACCCAGGCCAGCCACTAACTTGCCATCCTCCTATATCAGCCCCTTGAGTACTATGATTTTAGGCATGTGTTACCAACCTTGAGTTAGATTTATTATTTTTATAGGTATGTTAAGTGTGTACTAGCAAACTCTCATACAATATTTTATTTGTTTGCTATATTAAGCACACTGGTACAATGTTAAATGTTCAAGTCTTCCAATTTAGGAAAACATTCTCTGCCTTGCTACAGTTTGGCATGAGGGCACATAAAAGTGTCTCTTCCACTGTAGAATGGAGTTTCAGTTTATCTACTAGGTGTTTCCTTTGTGCAATATGGGGTGAATACCTAACCTTTTTAGGAACTGTATCAGAAACAATTGGAGCAGATGTGTAACATTTTGTAGATAGCATGGTTCTGAGTTAGACTCTCAACCATGTCAGCATAGGTTAATGTACAGAAGGTAGGACTACTTCTACAGAGAGTGGAAGGCCTTTAATCATATAAAAACGTCAAACATCTCCCGTGGGTTCTATTAATGAAGATATGATCGGAGACAGCTGTCTCTTGGTAAAACTGGGGAGTAGAAAGCACTTGGTGGCTCTGTAGTGTCTGACTTTCCCGTCCCCATGTTCTTCACTGATTCCCAACAAATAGCAAGAAACAGCCCATAACTGAACGCCGTCACTGTGGTCTCTATTCCCAGCCCTTCGTTTTCCATCAGGGTCGTGATTGGTAAAAATGATCGTAATTATAAATAATATTTTCAAGAGTTCTATGTGTTCTGGATTATACTTTTCCTTATTTTTCTCTGCTTTCTAATTCACTGTGGATAGAATATACTCCAGATGAACCTAGTTTACCAAAATAACCCATTTTATGGCCTGGGCAGTTGGGTGCAGTGCCTGTTTTGAAGCTGCAGCTAGTTGGTTATGAGGAGTCAGCACATCATTACTAAGCCAACTCACCGCTCTGAAGTTTGACAATGAAAAAAAAAACACACAAGACAGAGGAGTTTACCCTGACTATATAAATTTCCTTACATTTCAACTAATTCTTTTATCCTTTTCTACCTCCAAATAATATTTTTCTCTTTAGTTTTTTTTTCTTCCTTGAAAATCCTTCTGCACTTATTACCAGGCCAACGAACTGTCCATCGAATCATTTAATAAATACACATTAAGCAATTACTATGTTTCTGACACTGGCTGGAGTGTTGGGGTCCCGACAGAGAAACATGTGGCCCTTCTCCAGCACTTATATGAGTAGGGGAAATAAATAATGACAGAAACATCAGAATAATATGAAATTACAGCTACAATGTGAGGCATGATTGGAGATCAGCAAGATGTCTGATATGAACACTGAGAGACTTCCTGAAGAAATTAAGGGGGCAGAGGTGAGTGTCAAGCAGGGGCGTGTCTGGTAGGGGTGATATTTATGGGAGAGAAGCAAAGGGAAACAGAATGTTCATTAGATGAGACACCAGAGAGAGGCCTTGTGAGATCTCCGTTTTCTAACCCCTTCCATTCTGAACATTAATACTGATGCGATATTTGGAATGAAACCAACACACAACGGGACCTGCAGTTTAGGGGACTAATTGAATCCTCTCTGATTTAGCTGCTTAGAGCTTCCTGGGAGCTTTCAGGAAAGCATTGTAGGACAAAATTCCAATTAATCTCAGTGTCTTTGCAGTTGACTGCCTTAGGTATAGGAGGCCCTGGTAAGTGTCCTGTGGAAATATGGAAAAGGACTCACTTCCTGTGGAGGAGCTACCTACTCTTCCCGTCCCGTAGTCTAGTTCTGAGAAGAATGAGTAGACCATTTTCAGAAGCTCAAGAAGTACATTTCTCCACAAGGATGGAAGTTTTTAGTCCTTGAGAGAGTTCTACTTCCCTTAAGTTTTGAAGGGACCTCTTAGCTGCAAACACGGTACCGAGAAGGAAGGATATGTCAACAGCTTAGAGAAGTGTCTGTAAGTCATTAAACATGAACTCAATTAGTTTTCCTGCAATTCTAGTCATGTCATCATTTGTAAAGTTTGAGACTAGTAGAATTTTATAGTTTTCCTTTTAGAATTAGCAATGAGAAAGCAACATAAGATGGAATTGAATTCCAAGTAGAACAATCTAGCTGTACTTAGGTTTATTGACAGAAATAAATTTTTCCTTCTGGGAGTTTCATAGACTGGCACAATTTTTTTTTTCATGGCTGACAGTTCCTCTTGGAGCATAGTACTTTGAATTAGTAAATAATACTAAAATCACTCTGTGGTGGCTAGCATATCTCTTAATTTGCTAAATTTACTCATCCCATGATGTATATATACTTCAAAATATCACATGGGGCATAGCAAGTACATACACAAAATTAAATCAATGTAGGAACGATGTGTTTGTGGACCCTGATTAAATAATGTATGTGACGTGTGAGCAAAGGGAAAGCGAATAACCTTGCCCCTGGAAATCTTATGCTGAATTTTTAATTTTATTCACTAACTAAAGATGTCCACCAAACACCAAACATTTCATGCCCTGAAATGAATCCGGTCCTGGTCCATGCTCTCTCCCCTGTGTCACAGATGGAAGTTTTTCTTGCATACTCATCTTTCTCCAGATGTGTTACCCCTCTTTCTCCAGATGTGTTACTCCTCTTTCTCCAGATGTGTTACCCCTCTTTCTCCAGATGTGTTACTCCTCTTTCTCCAGATGTGTTACTCCTCTTTCTCCAGATGTGTTACTGTTCTTTCACGGCTACTCTTTAAGTCTGTTTTCAACAGCAACCCCAACGACAAAATCAACATATACACAAGTAGAAAAAGTCATCTTCCCCAAAGGGCTAGACCTGACTTGTCTAAGAAAACAAACCACAACTCAGATCTACCAAGCTCTGACTACATGACCAGAAAGTCAAATTTTAATATAAAAAAGAAAGTTTACCTGGTTTTTCAGGTTTGTGTTTTATATGAAACACAACATAGGCACAATGTAAGAGAACTCTCAGATTCTTTGGGGAGTTACTGAGTTCACGGTGAAGGGATCAGAGCTGTGGTCTGGAACATTTGACCTCTTTCACATAGAGGGCTCCCAGTAGCTCTGTGATAGACTTTGAAACATTGTTAAGTGTAGCGGGTACTCAGATTCTCCTAGGATCTGTCAGAATCAACTAGAAGGAGCACCCAAAAACTCCCATTATCATACCCGGAATGTAAGAGAAAATACGCAGAGAAGAGATATTGATAAGAGGCATTCGAAAAAGGGAAGATACTTTGTGTATTATCATTGAGTGTCAAATTATCTCATAGAATTAGCCTTTAAAGGGAAATTACACAGGGTACAATTTCACTTAATTATCTCACTTAAACATAGGGGCCAAAGTCATTTGCCCATAGTCTATACCATTCATTTTACATATGAAAATGGGTGGCAAGAAACTAAGCTCATTAGTACCTATGGATTGAAGAATGTCCCCTAATTCTTTGCAGGGCATGCTATTTTAGGCACACTGAAGAGCTTGCTTTCCTCCTAATCACATTGCTCCTTTCTCTCTCTCTCTCTCTCTCTCTCTCTCTCTCTCTCTCTCTCTCTCTCTCTCTCTCTTTTCCAGACAGAATTTCTCTGTGTAACAGTCCTAGCTCTCCTGAAACTAGTTCTTGTAGACCAGGCTGGCCTCGAACTCACCAAGATCTGCCTGTCTCTGCCTCCCAGGTGCTGGGATTAAAAGTGTGCACCGCCACCACCCGGCTCACATCTGTAATGAGGTCTGGTGCCCTCTTCTGGACTGCAGTCATGCATGCCAGACAGAATATTGTATACATAATAAATAAATAAATAAATAAATAAATAAATAAATAAATACTGACATATGATTTATGTGTATGTTTATGTGTATGAGTAAGCAGCACATGCATGTCTGCTGCTCAGAGGGGTCAATGAGGGTGTGTTAGAGCCCCTAGAGCTGAAGTTACAGATGATTTTGAGCCCCCTTGTGGGTCCTGGGATCCACACCAGTGTCTTCAGCAAGATGAAATGCTCTTAACTACTGATCCATCTTTCCAGCCCCAATAGTCAAAGTTTTTTTTTGTTTTTTGTTTTGTTTTTTTTTTTTGCATTAAGCAAGAATCAAAAATTCTACTCAGTAGAAGTTCTAGTAACAAATAAGATTTGGGTGGAGGTCAGTGTAACCGTTTGTTTCTCCCAGTAATGTTTCTGCTTGTCCATGGCCATTCGATATGACTTACTAGAAACAATGCCAAAGACCAAGCCTATTGTTTATGCTTCTGATCCATCAAGAAACTCAGTGGGTAAACATGTTTGCCACTGAACCTGATGACTCACGCTTGATCCCTGGGATCCACATGGCAGAAAGAGAGAGATGTGTACCTCCCCACACAAAAATAAATACAAAAATCTAAGAAATTCCCACAACCTCCTCTCTCATAAATGTGTTTTGTACTTGCAAATCACTTTAAATGGATGTTTGTTGAAAACCTTGGGGTACACAATAATCACTATTTGGAGATCAAAATGATAGGTTCAGATAGAAGAAAATGAAATCCCCTAAATAGCCAACCTCACTTAGAACTCTCAGGGGCTACACAAACCTTCTACTGGAGCTGACAGAGTTGCAGCAGACACAGCTACACTAGAGGGATGCGCACCTCATGCCTGGGAATCCCAGCGTTTCCTTTGCTGTTTTACCTTCTATGGAACCCACACTGTGTTGGTGAAGCATTTCTTCGACAGTCTCTCTTTCCTTGTGGTTCTGATGAACCTGCTGTGCAGGGTTTTTCCATCGTCAGTCAATGGCCAGGACAGTGCCCACGCTAGGCTTTTTAGGGCCTTAAACATGAGACACAGAGATAAGCAGCAAATGAAGCCGCATTTTCTCTAAAATGATCACCCTTAGTTTATGTGTTTAGTGCTCAGACCTGTCCTGATTCCTGTCCCTTCGCGGCCATAATTTAGTGTCCCCATGTTTCTGAATCATACGGTGGTACCCTTCCAGCACAACCATTTTATTTGTCCTTAAGGTAAAATTTTGGTCATTTTTTAAAAAACACTGTTGCTGGTAATCACAAGATTGCGATGGTGTCAGGAAGCCCTGGTGAGTAGAATTATTTGCCCAGGGTAAAATAGTGTCCTTGTTTCATTGAGAGAAGGAAATGCACAGTCACGGTATCTTTAAATCTGACAAGCTTAGCAAGTGAAATTCAAGGATACCTATGGGCATCTTGTGCTCAGTCCTCTTCTTCCATGTTCTACCAATCCTCATTCGGTCATCCTTTACTCCAATGTTTGTGTCATAGAGCCCTCTTTTTCCTCTTTCTCCTCCTCCCTTTTCTCCTTAGATGTTAAACAAAAATGAAGAGGAAAACGTAAAGAAAGCAAAAATTCTATCATCTGCCCTGAAATCCACATAATATTCTATGAAAGTTCAGAGGGGGCAATTTAGGTGATGATATTAAAAACAACATTGATGGTTTGAAACTTTTTGCAGGCATGGAGTATGATCAGAGAACATGTTCAGTGCCCTTCACTTAGCACTGTCCTGATGCCTTGTAGCTTTGGGAGCTTCAGGAAGTCTCAAAGGCTCTTCAAGTTGGGAGGATTTCATCTGTAAGAGAACAATGACTAGGACTAGCCCTAAATTTTGGGCTAGCCTTCAGCACAGCAGAATTTGGTCTTCTGTCTGTTGATGACTGTCCTGAAAACAAAGCCCATGGATTTGATGTGTCTTCTGAGAACTCGGTTGTCCTCTAAGAAGTGAACCTCTTTTCTGTCACATCTGGGTAAAATATGGAAGTTGGAATGTTTGCAGAGCATTTAAATGGGAGTTTTATGTTTCTGAGTGTCGAAAGTAGATTATGCTTAAGCAGTAGAAAAAAATGGTCATTAAAAGCTTGGGATTTAAACAAACAAACCTCAATCTTGAATTGATGGTCTGTACTCCATGTTTAGTGAAAACATTGCCAGATGCATCTGTGGTTTGATTACTGAATAAATGATAAGAAATTTTTCAGCGAACATAAATTCTTTAGCAAAGCTAAATTCCTTGGGTGGTGACTGTTTGCTTGTGAAGTTGAAGCCCACAAAGATAAGAAAAGGCCCCCTCTAAGTACTCCAGCATTTGAGCCACATTATACAAGGCCTAGAAATGTCCTTGGTTACTCTAGTCTTTTGTGCCCTGCATTTTAAAGATGGCAAGTATTTGATTAGCTGGCATGGACCTCTTGATGTACCCAATACAAGGAAAGAATTCAAATAAGGAAAACGTCTCCAGCCTTCTTCCCACTAACACAGCAGACACATTTGATTAAATGAGTTATCTGAAGAAAACACATGTTTCTGAATCCCTGCTGGTAAACTTGCTGTACCTGTACTTCAAAAATGCCCTAGCTTACTAAAAAAAAAAAAAAAAAATTCATCTTGAGTTTACTTGCCTTGTGTCGTGACCGTGGTATTTCAGAGGACAATCTTCAGTTACAGTTAAAGGCAAAGGCAGTTCTGCTTTCAGAAACACTGACCTCTTTAGGGTGACGGTGGTAGTTTTGGTTTGCTTTTATGGGACAGGGAATCCCACGAAGCCCTGGATTGCTTCCAACTCATCAGATATCTGAGGATGACCTTCTGCTCTTGATCCACACCCTGCATCTGGAATAACTTAGTTTTTTTTTTAAAAAAAAAAACAACCAATTGGTATAAACTTTGTCTATGTCCTCCTATTCTCACCCTGAAAAGAGAACCGGAAAGGGTGAGCGAGCTTCTTCCGGTGTCCCGCACCGCATCTTCTCTCTTGCCACCCATACTCCATGGCCTGTCCTCCTCTGCTGGTGATGACCACTCATTTCTGTTGTAAGAAATAGAAGGTTAACGATTGAAAACTTGTTATCTTCCTAATATTGCTATGTCTGAAGCAAGGAATGAGCAGTTCACTCATGGGAAGCCATGACCTTGTAACCAAATGGGTGAGTTGTGGAGAATGAGAAGCTAGATGTAAATCCTACCTTATCATCAGCTATGTGACCTGGTGTTTCTCCATCTGCATGGTGGAGATGAAGGCAGGAGATACGTCATAGAGCTGCACTAAAGATTAATCGAGGCAATCCGTGAGGCATACTTAAACAGGACCTAACCACAGTTAATGCTCAAGAGTGTAAGTATTTAAGATTACTGGTATAAATTCATCATAGAAGAAGTAACTACCACATAGGGCACTTTTATTATTAGGTTTTACTTTTCTATGTATAAAAAGTTAAACTTGGTCTACCTTAGTAAATGGATTTTTTCATGATGGAATTGAAAAATAAAAGACTGCGGTTACCTCATTCAGACAGAACCCAGGCAAGGGTGTGGCTTTATCATCTGACAAGCTGTCAAAGGATACTATCAGCATTCTAGTTGTTAAATGTAAATATGTCAGCAGAACACTTTGGGAGGCTAAAGGAGTTTCCCCAGCACCTCTTTTTATTTTAAATGGGAGGCTCAGGACAAGTAAAACATGTTCAACATTGTCACATTTGTGTGATGTGATCACTATGGCTCTGTGCTAAAATCCTCATGACATATTTTCCTCAAATGGCAGAAACTATTTCAGGACTTCCCACGCTATTATTCTGCTCTTGTGATTCTCATTCAGTTCTATTCTTCTCATTCAGTGAAATTGAAAAGCATTAAAATGCATTTCTTGCTGATGTCTTTACCTAACAAGAGACTTCAATCTACCCTATAAAAGAGTGGAAGCAGTCGACGGTGGAAGTACGTTGTCTTAAAATCCCATTTATGGCTGTGAGCTGTACTGATCACAGCTGATTCTGTGGCTTTGTACTAACCACTGAATGTAATCTAAAGGGCATTTTACATTAAAATGACTTTGCAGAATCCCCCACTTAACATTGTTTATGCTACATGACAACTGCTATTATTTCAGTGCCAACCAAATATAAAAGGGCATTAATATTCATTAGTAATGTTACAGCTGATAACTCCCAAACAGCATTATAATGGTTTGAGTAGTTATTTCGGGCAATATGTTGCAATATTCACACAATAACCCTGATTGACACCATGCATTTAAGAAGCCAAGTAACTCAAAGGGAAAAATTCTGTGCACATACATACAAGACTAACTAACTAAATATTTTAGAACTATGCTTCAGTTGGTAGGATCCTGTACTGAGCCTGGAGTTTTTATTTTCTGAATGAATTGCATAACGTCAATCACTAGGACAGAAATTTGACACCCAGATGTAAGTTTCAATTTTATCACCTAAATTCAATGCTACTATTTTGAGTCTACAAATTAGGCATTGCATTATAGATGCACCTACAAAGATAGTTTTAAAGATAAGCACATGGCAAAAGAACAATGAACATTGAAATTAGGGATTCTAAGATGAACCACACAGAATTTTGTATGTTATCCCATCTCACTGTATCAGGGAGGTTTTATACTCAGTTTTTACCTATGGAAACTAAAGGCAAGAAGGATTCTAAGTCATGTACAAATAGCTGGCCAATAAGAAATCCTGCTCCCAGTGTATGTCCAAACATTTATCTTTTTTGAATTGACATAGAGGTCCCTAATGTTCATTCAATGGGGAATGTAGTGGTTTATGTTAATGAGGCTGGAACAAGGTAAAAGGCTAGGGACCTGCCTTTGAGGAGTTATCCTGCTTCATGGTAATAGCAATACCATTTGGCAACGTCCATGAGATATTAGTCAGCTCCATACACAGCAGAGGTTCTGACACAGTTACTTGAGAAGCAGTGGCAGGTTTATGGGAACTCACGATTTTGGAGGTTTAGGTCCAAGATTGGGCAGACCAGTTAGTTTGAGCCTCTGGTGAGGACAGAATCATGATGGGAGAACTTCTTGGAGTGCATACTCACATCCTCCATATCCAGGAAACAAGGCATGAATGATGAACTGAGGACCTCCCTCTATGCTCCTCCAGCAGACCCCGCACAGTGTCTCCTAAGACTGTTCCTCTGGAGATCAACCCATTAACACTAGGGGCTCCTGGGAGTTCTATCACCAACGAAACTAAAGCAAGTGGCTATAACATAAGAGCATTTATACTTGGTGTTCTTTAATGTTTAAGTATACTAACCTTCTTTTCCAGATGTTGGTGTTTAAAATATGATGTGTAAAAGAAAAAAATACTTTTTTCTTTTGTTTTATTAGGAATTGACCAATATTATTTCATTCACATTTCAGTTAACAAATAAAACTACATATGTTTCTTTCCTACAATGTGGCACTTTAAAATATGTGTAATATCATAAATTATATATTACCACAAATATTTACTTTTGTGGTTAAAAAACCCTTAAACAGTACTTTTAGTATTATATTTTCAAGACACAATGCCTTGTTTTTATTACTAGCCATCAAATTGTAAAGTAGATCTCCTGAACTTATTCCCAATATTGTTAAATTCCTAACATGTAATTTCCCATCTATTTATGAAATCATTCAGTGTTTGTTTTTCTGTGTTTAGCTTGTTTCACTTGGCTGACATGTCCTCTACTTCTTCTGTGTTGCCATCAATGCCAAGATTATCTGTCTTCTTAAGCCCATTAGTCTACTCTATATACCACATTTTCTTTACCCATTCATTCACTGATAAATCAATAAGTTGAATTCATATATTACTTCATGGATAATGCTTTTGTCAACATCCTTTGTCCACTCTCCTATCAGAAACTGAACAAAATAATAAAGTGATTTTTTAACATGTGTGACCCCAGCAAAGGGATCAAGATTCATGTAAGCATGTGTACAACTAATAGCTATACATATTTATATAGTTTCATATATACAGATGAACACATATTTGTTAGGATGTTTTCTGGCATGTACATCTCTATGTGACCTCATCTATAGGGAAACTATCTTTGCAGTACATATTGAATTGCATGCATCTCAGTTTTTCATACTAATAGAAGTGACAGGTATTGAATTCCACACTTGGAAAGCTTCAAGCCATAAACACTGGACCTCTCCATCATTCCCTATTGTCTACCCCCCAACCCCTGATTTCTTAAAATCAAGTTGAAGTAAACTTGGTGCCTGCTGACAAAATGAGTCGCAGTACCTCCAAATATTAATTCTTAGAGAAACAAAGGCTGATGGATTGTTGTAATTTCATCTCATGCAGTGACTCGGAGTGCTTCGTGGCCATACTGTTGTGTACATAGCTTTCATACACATGGTTTCTGGGAATGTTTACATAAGCCTGTTTTACATTTGATGATTATATTTTGAACTGTGTATAAATAACTGCGTGCCTAGCTATAACTCAATTATAAAATAAGCTCTGCGTATCTTCTGGGAGCAATGTGGAGAGGGAAAGTTCTATAAATATTTAAGTTGGCAGAATCAGGATTTGACGTTTCATAACTCCTAGGGATTTGAACCACTCTTAGAGGCACGCTCCTGATCCCTCATCCTCTTATCCCACACTCTACATTTTTCCTTTTAGATCAAGTTCATAATCTTGAGTGACAGGAATTACATACACAAATGCCAAAGTCAATGATTTAATCAGTTCACTCAGATCAAATCAGGCCCTACTTTATTATCCAGAAAGTAAAAACCAGCATTTGAATTTCTAAATTTAGCACACATTTTCAAATAGAATTCTCATAGCCAGTTGAGAGGTGATATTCTGGCCATATGAGTAAAGTTAAGGTCAATCAAACTAAATAAATCATTTTTGCTTTGGAGTGCAGCTGCTTATACATTCTCCTGGTTTGATTATCGCAAAAGCCATTCCTCACCATTGTCAGTAGCAGGGGTGTGTCCGTCCGTCTGTCTGTCTGTCTTTGTTCCTATTTCATCTCCACACTCCTCTGCTGTGGGATAGTTCTGGTTGAAACGTGTGAGATTTTTATAGAGTTTCTGGGCCACCAGCATTATGGAACAGCGATGAAGTCAGGATCTGTGCCATCACCGATCTACCTGACTATTCTCACTTCCTTAGCTAGAGAAGTCAGTAACAGTTATGTGCTGCTCTGCTTCTAAACTGTGGAATGTGTAATACTTTGTTCTGAGGTAAATAATGAGAAGGAGTCAGTTAAGTCATGACGCACCGTTGTCTCTAGAGCTCTCTGGTTTTGTTTTGTTTGGGTTTGGTTTTTTGTTTTGTTTTGTTTTATGAATGATGTTCACCAGCTATGCCATTGCCAGAATATCTATTACCTTGAGAATAACACTGACTCAAAGGAGGGATTATATACCAGCACAGGATTGTAGTGATATTGCAATGTGCTACAAATGAAATGCTTTAGGATAGCTTACTATACTTTGATTCTACTTCTAGTTAAAAGTAGGACTCACCAACATTCTGAATGGTCCAGAACTGAAAACAAATGTGGATCATCAAAGTCATCATGGAACCTGTAGTAAGAGGCATGCCCGAAAGCTCTAGTTAACATCTGAGTATGTACATGGGTACATAGACATCAGGGCAGTGATTGAAGATAACCCTTGGCATTACTTTCAAGCCAGACATGTGCACCTGTGCCCATAATCGTCACTCTTTTGTAATAATTTGTTTGGAAGCAAATGTATACGTTATTGCTGGTGCTGTCCTAATCATCTCAAGTGAAGGCAAGCACAAATCTTAAACAATGGGACTTTGCAAATGCTGCGTTTTCCTTCCTTCTTCCAGATATGCAGCCCCTGATGGGAGATGACTAGTATGTATTTTGTTTAAAAGAAATAAGATATTAGTGATAGTCTGATAACCCCAACTCCATTTTATAGGAAGGAAAATCTTTACCCAGTCATTTTTAGAGTTTTCATGCCCCTTATAAGCTCCTAAGGGTCTTTAATACACACCCATTCTAAGGTCCAGTGCATTTTCAATTTAATTTAATAAGCCTATAATGCATTTTGATACAGAATGACCTGGCTCTCTGTCCCCTGAAACTGTTTGATTGGAGAGCAAGGAAGAACTTCTTCCTACCCTTTAGTATAATTGAATAGAACCCTTGGGTTTTATGATTTCATTATATTTGGCAAATTCTGATTTGTTTATATGTTTATGATACTGGTAATATATAATATGTAATAAATAATAATTAAAATCTAGCTTGATAATAGGGAAACATGTAGTTACCAGTTAATAGAATTATCAAAGGAACTTTGTTAAGCATTGCATTCCCCAAACTTAATTAAAGCCAAACTTAAGTTAATAAGTCTTGAAAAGTTATAGTTGACTCCACATATAGCAAAGATATCTGTATTTGTATGTGTGAACCTACATAAATTATACTGAGATAAAAGACAAAGGGAGGAATCTGCAATAGCCATATTTGAATAACATAATATAAAATTCTTATCAGCCTTCAGAAGCAGTTGAACACATAAACAGGTTGCTAAAGCAAAGGTCGTTAACAGAACATGGAAGAAATCATGTGTTTTAGGTACCAAAAAATGTTTGTATTTAATTTTTAATCCCATTTTATACAGTAGATGGATGCTATATTGGGAGAAGGGCTTCTCTTAACAACATTATCTAGCTCATTATAAATCAACAGAATATTTTCTTCAAGAAGTTATGAAAATTAAAATGGTTCATTTTAAATAATTATATTTTAGGTGTCCTGTGCTGTGATTAAGATACCTTTGCTTTAGGCCAGGTGGTGGTGGCACACGCCTTTAATCCCAGCACTTGGGAGGGAGAGGCAGGCAGACATCTGTGAGTTCAAGACCAGCCTGGTCTACAGAGCTAGTCCCAGGACAGGATCTAAAGCTACAGAGAAACTCTGTCTCAAAAAACAAACAACAACAACAAAAAAAAAACAGCCAAATACCTACAAATATACTGAAATGCTAATCAAAAATGAACGAAAATAATATGCAAGTTCCCCACTATTGTACTATTATAGGCATAAAAATCCACAAGCTCATCCTCTATGTATAGTTTGATGGTGTATTGAAGTGTTTCATTTAAAGCAATCAAAGGTTCTACACAGAAGTAGATGATGACACCTACAAAAATGATAGTGCAAGCTCTTCATAGATGAAATGAAGACAATCGTGGGGCCAACCCTATTAACAAGATATGATGAACATTGAGATGAAGGAGTTTTGTAACACCAAGCTGGTTTTGCCATTCATTTTCATTAAAATCACAAGTGCAAGAAGACACTGGTAAACAGGATTATGTAAAACCTAAGCACTCCTGGCCATCAGCAGTCACAACTCAGAGGGTGAAAAGAGTGGCCACCAAGTAGGAAAGGCTATTAGAGATACTTACCTCTACTCACGGGAATTGTGTTTAGGAGGTAAGATGAGGACAGCATAAAAACAGAGGATAGAAAATAAGGCAAATGAACAGATTTTAACAAATACTTCATAAGAGAGACATCCAAATGGTTGACAGACAGACTTAATACTAATTAACCTTATTATCCGTTCTTAATAGAAAACCCTATTAAACTAAAATTGGGATTTGAGCAACAATACAATGGCTACTGAGAAGGACTGATGATGCTAACTGTGGGTGAGGATATGGAGCTACCGGAACTCTCATGCGCTGCTGGTAACAGCAAAATTGTTTTTCTGACATTTATGTTATTTAGTAAGTAGCTATCAGAAACATAGATATAGTGATAACATGTACAGGCATGTGTATATATATGTGTAGATTGGGTACAGAAAATCATAATAATATTCAAAGTATTTCTTTATAGCAGTGATAAATTAAAATTAGTGAAATCAATTATCTATTAATAGTAGCCAAATGGATAAATAAGTTGGGATCTGACAATGCAATTAGATACTCCGGATTAATGAAAAAAATCCTATCACATACAGCAACAAAAATCTTCTAAAGATGTATTGAGCAGAATTGTCAATCATACAGAATACAGTAGTAAGGACAACTGACTCCATTTACACAATACACTAGCAGATGCACAAAAAAGCTTCTAGACTACTAGATTGTGGGTCACAGGTTGGGCTTCTCTCATCTGGACTTTCTAATCTTTGTCCAAGGTTGTGATTATGTGAGTATGTTTAGTGCTTAAAAATCCCTTGTGCTTAGAACTTAAATACACACCTTAAATTGTGAATGGCAAGGTTTTAAGGAGCCTTCATGAAAAGTATCCCAAAGAATAAGTGAACATGCATAGTCAACGTGATTGCTCATTTGTTAAGAGCATTTGCTGTTCTTCCAGTTCAGTTTCCAGCATCCATGTCAGGGGGTTCACAACCACCTGTAACTCCAGCCCTGGGGGCTCTAACACCCTCCTCTGGCTTCTGTGGACACCTTATACACATGCCAGGCACAAATACATATAAGTGAAAATAAACATGAGTGTGACCCCAGGATTTCCATCAAAGTAAAATTTTTTTAGCCTCTCATTAGTTGAAAGAAAAGCAGTGTGGAATGAGGTTTCTGTCCCACCCAGTCCCCTAGCCATTCAGTCCCAAAGAAACACACAAAGACCTACATTAATTATAAACTGGTTGGCCTATTAGCTCAGACTTCTTAATAACTAATTCTTACATCTTAAATTAGTCCATAATTCTTGTCTGTGCTAGCCACATGGCTTGGTACCTTTGGTCAGTGAGGCATTCTCATCTTGCTTCCTCTGTGTCTTGGTGATGACTGCAGATTGAGCCTTTCCTCTTCCCAGAATTCCCCTGTTCTGGTTGCCCCACCTATATTTCCTGCCAGGTTACTGGTCAATCAGCATTTTATTAAACCAGTACAAGTGACAAATCTTTACAGGGTATAAGACCATTGCCTCAGAGCAAAGGAGGAATTAATTTTAAAACTCTGAGGCAAAAAGCAAGGTAAGTGTGAGTGTGTTTTTTATGAAGTAATTGGATGACTTCCAAAGACTCTAAATCAGTCCAGATGTACAGAATGTCCAAGTGGACAGTAAGATGGCAGGCTACTACCTCAGCTGCTAGGCATGGACCAAAGTCAGAATGAGAAATGTGGGGGAGGCTGATGTGTCTCCCAGGGACAGTATCAACAACATACATCAAAATGGGGAATGTTCCCAAGTTTTCAAGCTTCCAGAGAGGATTTCAAACATCTGCTTATAGAGAGTTACTGAGATTTAAATCTAGACATGTCAGACATGGTGGTCAAGCTGCATTTCTCAACACTTGCATGTGTTTGGATGGATAGTGTGAGATGTCCTGTGCATGTATCATTAGTAACGTCTACAAGGTGTGATTACCAAAATTGTCTCCAGACATTGTCAAGTGATTCTGGGAGAGGGAAAAATATTCTTCCCCAGTTCCTAATGGGAAAAATAGAATAAATAGCTATATATACAAATAAAGAAAATGATAAATAACTTTGTTATATGCTTGATTATATTTTTTACATGAGCATGTACAAAGCAAATTGCATTAACCATTAAGGGGAATAAAACAGAAATTAACATTTTTTTCTGTTTATAATTCAGTGTTTTGGAGATAACACTGTTTAGAGTTAATATCCTTATTCATTTTAACAGACCTAAATTCTACTTATATTTTAGAAGGATTTTTTGTCAGTTCTTTATTGGTATAAATTAACTAATTCCAAAATCAACCATCAGAGTAGCTAACTTGTGATGTATCCATAGAATATGATTCTTCCAAGGAGGTAAATTCTAATGAGGACCTGGTGAGGTCTCAATTCTATCCTCCTGACTTTTTTTTTTTTTTTGGTTTTTGGCCTTTTGTATGAAATCAACAACTTCAGTGAAATAATTATCCCTCTCATAATGACGTCATATGCCATTCTGATCATGCCAGCCAGACACCCTCCTCTCTTCTCTCCTTGGTTGAACTCTGAGATTTCTCTAACTAAACTCTCAGCTCAAAGCCCCCTTGTCTGAGTACATTTTGTGCCATTTATGTCACAGTATGATGGTTAGCCCAATTCTTCATACATGATGGATACTATATAGATATAGATCATATACCACAAATAAGTTTCCACAACACTGAATTCTGTGATTTGCAAATAGGAAAACCCTGGCAAAGCAATTATACTGGTGCATGAATGCGTGTGTTGTGTATAGAAAGAATCCTAGATCTGAAAAGCACTCTAACAGAAATGTTGAAAATAAATAGGGTTTATGTTGACGTTGTTGATGTACTGCCTTATATAACAATTCTTGACCCCCATCACAAGGGCAATCCTATTCTAAGCACAGGATATAGAGAAGTGAATGCAATTCACTAAGCTTACATTTCAATGTGGGAGGTAGCCAGAAAACAAATAAATAAAAACAAGTTGCCATTGAAGAAAAAAAAACACAGGAGGGACTATCAAAGGAAAGAGGAATCTATTTAGAAGAGCTAGTGACAGAGGCTTTGTATGAGGAGAGGCTACATGAATTGCAGGGAAGGAAAGGGTATTTTTTTCTCTATATATCCAACTAGAACTCCAGCTGAGGCCTTGTAAACCACACTTTAAAAGACAGATTAGGAATAGAAAAGGTTATGTATTATTTACTAAGTCATATATGACATGAAAACTTCCATAAAGAAATATAGACCTCAGAACCCATTAAATCTGAGTGTTTTGAAGTACAAACATAGAAAAAATGTACTCAGGAGGAGGGGAGATGAGCCAAGAGTCAAACTGGGGCAAGGCCTGCTTGGCTGGGTTCCTCTCCAGGGCCTCTGTCTTCAGAGACAAAAATGCTCCTTTCTGCTTAGTGTATAGAGGGCGTCTTTCTGACAGCAACAGTGGAGAGAGTCAACAGACATCAAGGAATGTATGTGTACTGGTAGAACAACTTGGTTTGTTGGTGGGATGAATCTCTGGACCTCGGTAAAGATTTGAGTCAAAGCTGAGTGCTAAGATTTTGCCACTCACTGATTGACAAGACAGACAATATGGGAATGACTGTAGAATTTGAAAACTTATTGAAACATGCAAATCAGAGTTATCTAAATTTGTATCTTAGAACTCTATCATCTGGTCTGTCAATATATGTTTTGAATTTGTTTTTATTTTATATGCTTCCCAGAATGCATGGTTATGTTTTATTGGATTTTGACATTTATGTCTGTAAGAGTTCTGATTCATATTTTTTCCTCCAGAATACTTTCTCATTTTCATCTGTTAGGTTGTTAGTGAAAGGGCAGGTTACAAAACTGAGCTAGCTCAGAATTAGGTTTTATTCCTATAAATTCTGATCAATTTCTGTCTCCCCTTTGCTCCAAAGGCAAAACCTTTGAGCATTTTAGGGCCAAGTCTGGTGTAATCTCCATGATAGTACTTAGTTAATAGGTCCTAAACTCCAACCTCAGGTTCCCAAAAATATTGCCTCATACTCCCGTAATTTCTTAGTCTTCTGTAAAACTTTTTTGCTGGGTGCTGGATTGAGGAATTCTCAAATTACCCAAATCAATGCCAGGCTTCCTTGTGTCCCTTGCCTTCTATTCCTGTTCTTAGATCTCTGGGTTTTTGTAACATGTATAGAACTGGAATTCTATTCTGAAGCTACTGAGGAATCTTTCACAGTTAAATAATATCTAATTCGGTCTGATTTGTCTCAAAGTTTGCTCTACTAACATCAATGTTAAAAAAAAAGTTTGCAGAAGTCAAATATAGCTGCTAAGGATCCAGGAGGAAAGATTCCTTTGATAGGCACATGCAGACAAGAGACAATGAGGATCTGAGTTATTACACTAAGTATAAAATGTAGAAGAGGAAAAAGAAGCAAGAACCATACACAGGAGAAAGAATTTTAAATGAAAATAGAAAATTAAGCTGTCAGCACCTCCTAAATATTTGTGAGTGTGTCAGAAAAAGGGTGACATGCTGGCTCATTAATTCTGTGTTCCTAATAATTTTAAAGACTGGTCAATGATGACTGGTTTCTAAACAAAATAATATATTTTTTTATATTTCTCATGGTTCTGATATTATTCTTGACTGTACAGATTTAAAGAGGGAATATATTTTAATTTTCCATCATTGTTCAAAGTAAAAGCTTACTTAAGTTAGAGAGTTTATATGCATGAACTCTATGAAGAGAAGCATATGTTCCATAATTCAGGAAGCGTGGAAAATATTTAAAACCAAAACTCCATTATTCTGATGGCAATATTTTATGGAAGAAGTTGAACCATTCAGCTTGAAGAAATATCAAGCTGAGCTGGTAATGTGCACTATTTAACAATGCATTTGAGATGAGACACTTGTTCTAAAAAAGTTATTTAGTATTAAAATGGGTATAAGAATAATAACTTGTAAGGATCTGCTATAAACACTAACCTAGTATATTTCAAGAATATTCAGTTTCAATTTTTAAAATTGAATTCTTAAGTAAGGTACACATATAAAATGTTTTATAAAACCACCTCTAAATATTTGGACGTATTTTGTTTGGAATTACATAATTTGTTAACAACAGAACTGAGACTAAAAATTGAATGTGTTTTACTCTGTTCTCTTTTCTCTTCTCAAGGAACCAAAAATATGTACCTGTATTACATTTGGAAATGAAAAAAAACATTGAATAAGCAGGAAGGAAAAATGTGGGTCATATTATTTAGATTTGAGTAAAGGTTTGCATTATTCTCCAAAATGAATAATTTCAGCTAAATTCTCCCTAAGTAAAGTAATATGTTTATTCATAAGAATATAGTGCGGCTCGTGTGCTTATTAACATGAATCCTGAGACCTCTCATTGTGCACCTCCTGAACTCTATTGTCATCATTGATTCAAGAACAGCACAACCAGATATTTTAAAACATCCCAGTCGTCTTTCCTTTATCCCGTCATGGTTCACGAAAAGTCCTCTTGCGTGCATCAACAAAAGCAGTGAAAATATGACCCAGATGAGAAAATGAACAGATGTGCTCACAGCTGGCAGTAATTTGGTACCTAAAGGGAAATACAAAAGGGGCTTATCATTCATTGTGTGGCTGCTGTGTTGTAGGCACCTAATATTTAACTATCTTGTTTAATCCTTGTCAGATAAAACTTATAAGGTACATACTAGTTCACACATAATTTACTTAAAGTCCAGGAAAATAAAATGATATGACTAATATATTATAACCAAATCCTGTAACAGGCAATGTGATAGTGAAAACTATCATAAATATTTTTTAGTAATTATTTGAGATCTTCACAAAATGTATTTTGATCATGGCCACCTCCAGCCCTTCCCCCTAAATTCTCTTGGATCCATCTCTTCTTCCCTACCCTACAATCTTTATTCCTTTCTGAAAAAAAATCTAATCCATCAAATCAGTTGGATGCTGTTCATATACTCCTGCATTTGGGGGCATCCAAAGAAAGGTGTTTGATCTACTGGAGCCACACCCATAAAAAATGGCTTCCCCCCCATAAGCCATCAACTATTCATAGCTCTCCACTTGGGGGTAAAGGTTCATAAGACCCTTCCTATTCCAGGCCAGAATGTTGAGTTGCTTGGTCATGAGCAAGTCTTGTGCAAGAAATGACAGCTGACGTGAGATCATGAGTGCACGTGTCCTTGTCATTCTCACAAGATACTGTTTTGCTCCAGTTAATTCCAATCTCTGGCTCTTATAAGCTTCTCCTTCTTCTTGAACCACAATCCATAGGCCTTGGGTGGAAGAAGGGTGATGTCAATAGCCCAATTATGGCTGACACCTATTCTCTACGTTTTGGTACTAAGCTTCTGTGTTAAACCACAGTCCATTACACAGGAAAACTTATCTGATGAGGTCTGGGAGCTGCGATAACCTATGGACATAAAGATACAAATAGAAAGGATGTAATGTTACATCCTGTAGCGGCAGTGCCTGTTTGTTTGACCCGGCCTCCCAGCTAGCTTAGCCCCAAAACAATCACACAGGAACTGTATTAATTAAAACACTGCTTGGCCCATTAGCTCTAACTTCTTATTGGCTAACTCTTACATCTTAACCCAGTTCTATTAATCTGTGTATTGCCACAAGGCTGTGGCTTACCAGGTAAAATTCCCAGCAGCTGTCTCCAGTGGCTCCATGGCTTCTCACTCACTCGGCCCTTCTTTCTCCCAGCATTTAGTCCAGTCCTCTTTGCCTGCCTAAGTTCTGCCCTATCAACAGGTCAAGGCAGTTTCTTTATTCATTAATGGTAATTACAGCACACAGAGGGGACTCCCACATCAACATCCATTTAGTAGAATAGTATTATAATCACTCATGGAGTCTGAGTTCTCAAACCAATAGTTCTTGGCCAGATTTACAGCACCAGGTACATGATTTCCTTTATGGAATAGGCCTTAAACTAAAGCAGAAAATGATTGGTTGCACCATTACATTTGCGTAACAATTGTACCCTCCAGGTTGAAAACTTTTATTCTTAAAAAAAGTTCTTTTTGTTTGTCTTCTCATCCATTTCTTTAAGGGAATTTTTCACTTCCTGTTTAAGGGTCGCCATCATTTTCATAAGGTTACATTTAAAGTTAATTTCTTCTACTTCTTCTGTATCAGGATGTTCAAGTCTTCCTGTTGCATGTTCACCCACCAGGTTTATAGGTAAACTTTTGCCTCAGGGCAACACACCCCACGAACAGAATGTGATTAGCTGAACTCCCCTATCAACAGTGTGCCTGATCTAATGGGAGCTCACTGAATCCAGCAGAACTGGGACTGATCAAGCATGGGATCAAACTGGACCCTCTGAATGTGGCTGACAATTGGGGCAGACTGAGAAGCCAATGATAATGGCACTGGGATTTGTCTCTAGGGCATGTACTGGCTTTTTGGGATCCTAGTCTATTTGTTTGCATAACTTCCTAAGACTGGATGAAGGGGGGAGGGCCTTGGACTTCCCACAGGACTGGAGGGGACAGGGGAGGGTGAATAGGGGAGCAGGAGGGAAGTGGGGGGGAGGGGAGGAAGTGGAAATTTTGAATGGTATTATTTATAAAGTAATTTAAAAAATTAAAAGTTCTAATATCTTGGTTAAAATAAGTTTAGCTGAACATAATTTCCTGATAAGACACTGTTAGATTTACAATAGATTATTATATAAAATATATTAAGTTAAAATGCATACCGAAAACCACACAGTAAACTAAATAAATAGTATTAAACTCCAAAATATCCCTTAACGAAACTGGCCAAGAAAATAAAGCCACTGAACTAAGCTCTATTCTTAAGATAATGCAGGTTATGTGCTCTCTGTTTTTAATTTTTTTCCATGATAATTATAATTTTACAAATAACCTTATCTGTAAAGTGGCAAAGATCATGTAGAGAGACCTGTAAAATACTTTGAGCTTCTTGAAGAGAAAGATATATAAATAGAACACAGCAGGTAATTAATAATTTCAGTACTATAAATGACAGTAACATGAGCAATTTTTCCACGTTGCTCTGTTTACAATGTGCATTTACCATAAACCTGTGAAATCCTTTAGATCACATTGGTATGCAAAACATTATAACCTCCTTTTGTCTTAATCGTTTAATTAATACACTTTTATTTAAATGTCTCATAGGGAGCAGAAAACTAACTTATGGCCAACAAATTGGGTCTTAAGAGAGAAAGGAATTTCCAATATCGTTTTGGATCATAATTTAGTTATTCTTTATCAAATCCACTGCTTTTTAACTATCAGAAGAATTAATGGTTGTGCCTACTGTCCGTCGGTTTTGAACCTAAAATTTCCCCCCAGATTTTCCTAATTTTGTATTACTGGCAGTTAAGTGTTGGACATATAAATATGGTACTGAAAGCCATGGCCAATGTCATGATTCATGTTTGACCCATTTTTGAAATGAGAAGTATTTCTTTCTCATTCTGACAAACAAAACTTTACAATCATTATTTAAGCATTAAAGACCAATCATAAAATACTTTGGAAATGTCAGCTCTAATGCTGAACAGTTTGGAGACCCATGATTGAAAGTGTTACTTGGTAATGAAATTGATTTTCCGCCTTCATTGTTGAAGTCAGGGTGATGAGAAAGTAGCCTGGTGAGATAAGAATAATTCAGTCTGATTTTCCAAGTAGATAAATGTGTGCAGCCTTTGCTACCCATCTTTAACATTTTGCCATGTTCAAATACTTTCTTATTAAGTGAAATTTGGTAGATGGTTTATGGAGATGGCAGGCTGATTGTAAATAGGCATGTGTGCAAATTATGCGAATTTAAAATGTATTTACAGAAGTCATTAAAGTGTGAGGTTTCACTCTTATTGATTGACTTTTCAGAAATCATTTCTCTCTGTTCTATTTTCAGCTGAAGTATTTGAGAATTGAAAAAATTCTAACAGCTGTTATTAGAATATAACACCAATGTCAATCACAGGCAATTCAGAAATGTATTGTTACTAAGTTGGTAAATTCTTACCTAAATTACTTACTTATAAAGTAGCATTAGCACTATTATAGACTTTTTGCTTGTTTGTTTTGTTTTTTTCTTTTCCTTTTCGCCCCTCCTCCCCTCCCAATACCCACCCACTCCCCTCACTCCCTCTCCAGTCCAAAGAGCAGTCAGGGTTTCCTGCCCTGTGGGAAATTCAAGTTCCTCCCCCCTCCCTCCAGGTCTAGGAAGGTGAGCATCCAAAGAGATTAGAATCCCAAAAAGCCAGTACATGCAGAGGAAACAAGTCCTAGTGCCATTATCAATGGCTTCTCAGTCAGCCCCCATGTCAGCCAAATTTAGAGAATCCGGTTTGATCGCATGCTCGTTCAGTCCCAGTCCAGCTGGCCTTGGTGAGCTCTCATTAGATCAGTCCCCTTATATAAAAGGGTGAACGCACCCCTCGCGGTCCTGACTTCCTTGTTCATGTTCTCCCTCCTTCTGCTCCTCATTTGGACCTTGGGGGCTCAGTCCAGTGCTCCAATGTGGGTCTCTGTCTCAATCTCCATCCATCGCCAGATGAAGGTTCTATGGTGATATGCAAAATATTCGTCAGTTAGTTTATGGGCCAGTTCAGGCACCCTCTCCTCTGCTGTCCAGGGAACAATCTGAGGATCTCTCCTTGGACCTGGGAACCCCTCTAGAATCAAGTCTCTTGCAAACCTTAAAATGGCTTTCTTAGTTGAGATATATACTTCCCTGCTCCCATATCCATCCTTCCTCCCTCCCCCCCCATCCCATTCCCCAATCCTCCCCTACTCCCTTCTCTCTAACCATCTCACCTTCCTTCCACCACCCCCACCCCATACACCCAAGGTTGCCTGGCAATCTTGTCTACTTCCAATATCCAGGAGGATAACTATATGATTCTCTTCAGGTTCACCTTCTTATTTAGCTTCTTTGGGATCACAAATTATAGGCTCAAAGACCTTTAATTATGGCTAGAATCCACTTATGAGTGAGTACATACCATATTCCTCTTTTTGTGTCTGGGTTACCTCACTCAGTAAAGCGTTTTCTATTTTCATCCATTTGCATGCAAAATTCAAGATGTCATTGTTTTTTACCGCTGAGTAAAACTCTAATGTGTATATGTTCCACACCTTCTTTAACCATTCTTCTATTGAGGGGTACCTATATTATCTCACTTTTTAAAACCCAAGAGGGAAGGGACAAATAAATTTATTGAATCCTGACAGATTCAAGTTAAATATTTCAGTTCCTAACTGAATTTGCATTGCTTACATAAATGTGGATGAGAGCTGTTCACCAGGGCATGGGTAATTTACCAGTGGATTAACCATTGAAGAAAATGCCTCTCTCTCCCACAGCAGCCATAATTGCCAATAGATTTCTTTGGGGTCATGTCGGTGCTTAGGAGACCTGACCCAGCCTCACCCAGACAGAATGTTGGCAGGCCCAGTCCTGGTGCAGGACGTCACAGCTGCTGGGAGTTCAGGTATGCCACAGCCCTCCCACAGCTGGAAAACAGCATCCAAGGCATTCTTCCTCACCCCCCAACACTAACAGTCTTTCTCCCTCTTCTGAAATGTTCCCCGAGCCTTCGAGGGGCTAATGTTGCGGTCTTACTTAGGACTGAACACTCAATAGTAACTTTTTCTCTGCATTTTGAAAATGTTATGAGTCTCTGCAGTAACTACTCTCCCATGTAAAATGAGGCTTCTGTAACCGAGAGTAGCACTAATGGAGATTCTATTTAAACTATAAGTTGTTGCGGTAAAACAGCCATTTTCACAAAGGTGAGTCTTCAAAGCCGTGATCGTTCCATCTTCTAGTGTTGTCTTCGATTTCTGTATTGTTTAAAGTTTTCATTGCAGAGATCCCTTACTTCCTTAATATATTAAATAAGTTTGGTTTTTACTTTAAAAATTTCATTACTAAGCAATAATGAATGTAGCATAAAATCATTAATCACATGATGTTTGTGTTAGATGCAACATTATAAGTTTGGGATATTGCTAAATACCTATATCCAATCTCATATTCTGAAATAATACTTTTTCTGAATTTTTCATTAAAATTTCATTTTCTTTTAGTTTTATTATGTACATGTGGGCCATTAGATCATGTCATATGCTTTTAAATTCTAGTTTTTTTAGAAATTATATTGTATTTAGAGAGGACAAAGAACACCAGGGGAACAAGGCCCTCTAACTCAACTGAATAAGGTTCATATGAGCTCAAAGAAACTGAAGCTGCAATCTTAGGGCTTCTATGGGTCTGAACTAGGTCCTCTGTGTATATGTTATAGCTTTCAGTCTAGCTTTTTTATGGGACTCCTGAGTGTGTTAGCAAGTGGGTTCTTGTGTCAGCTCTTGGGGATCTTTTTCTTCTGTTGGGTTGCCTTGCCCATCCTTGATGTGATGATTTTGTTTTATCTTATTATATTTCATTTTGTCATTTTGGTTGTTTTCACTTAGAAGCTTATTATTTTCTAATGAGAGACAGGAAAAGATGGATCCAGAGGGGAGAAGTGGTGGGGAGGAACTGGGAGGAGTAAAGGGAGGGGAAACTATAATTAGGATATACTGTATGGGAAAAAATAATAAAAAGGAATAAAGAAATTACATTTTATTTCACTGTACCTTCAATAACAACATGAGGTTTCCTAATTCCTATACCTGTGCCCCATTTCTGACTTTCAGATTATTTTTTCTCTTAAATAGCTCTTCCATACTTTCTTTAAAAAATGTTTTAACAGGTTTTTTGTTGTTTTATACAATGAAAACTTTCTTTGTACATTTGATTCACTATTACGTGTCGCTGCCACCTCAACCAGCAAGGACAACGTGACACCGAAGCTCTTCTCGCAGGCAGTTTATTCAGGACCTTGAACAATGGCTTCTCTCTCATTTCTCTCCTATTTCTCTCTCATTTCTCTCCCAGGGCAGACCTCTCCCAGCCCTTATATAGGCTATGATCACCTGTCCCAGAGTACCACGTGGACATCGTCCATAGGCTCAAGCATACGCAAGCGACACACAATCATAGCAAGTCACGGACCATAACCATAAAAGGAGTTATTTGTCACAGAGAGTGCTCGCTTTTGGGCTCACGGAGGGCAGCAGCCGGCACCATCTTAAAGGCGCGGCTCCACACAGCTCTCTATAGTTTCCCCTTTTTTGTTTTCACATAAGCAACAGGTAACAGTAGAGGTCTGATCTCTGTCAAAAAATTAGGAACAATATACTGATGTCTAGCCAGGTGCTGTCCACCCAGAGAAATGCCAGATCCGCCCGGTGCCTTTTGCGCAGAGGTGGGAGATCAGGCACCAACCCACATGCAATCAGACTTGCTCTTCTTGAGACCAACATTACGAGCTCTCAAGTGCAGTGCACAAGCCTCGCAACCTGTGTCAACAATCTTTTAACGTAGCTAGCCATATTTGGGGAGACTGTCCTGTTTCAATGGCTGTAAAAGCCTGGATGATCATAGCTACGTTACGACACTATGAGGTCCGTATGCGACATATGTACCACAGACAAACCAAGGAGGCAAGCACCATTAGACCTGTCAGGGCTCCTATTCCCACCCACTCCTTAAAGTAACTAAAAGTTCATTTCAGCATGTTAAGAAAAGCATCAGCAGTAGGTAACTTCAGCCGTGTGGCATTCAGGGAAACAGTCTGGTTGATCAAGGTGTCCGTCAAGTTCTCGAACTCCTTGCTCCAGTTTCCCTGGAGGTATGCACTCAGCTGCCGGCTCAGGTTACCGTTCTTTGTAAAATTCTCGACCAATCTAGAAGTAATACCCAAAGAGGAGAGGGAATGAATACATCCTACACTGGTTAATGTTACTAAATCCTTCATCTGCTCTTGCAAGACGTCTATTCTTTGGTTTACTGTCAAAATGCCAGCTTTTAAATGACCATCGATGGATTTCAAAGTGGTCATTGTGGAGGCCGTTCTCTCCATGATTTCATTAACTGTCTCTGCAATCTGAGTTGTTGCAGCCATGGCAACAGCAGCTGTCATGGCAGCTGCAGCAGATACAACAATTGCGGAGACTAGGGTTGTTGTTATCCCAAAGTCTCGTTTTGTTCTGAGCAAATGAGCGATTGGGAAGGTACCGGTATCAACTCTGACTGGGATGGGAACATATGTGGGAACTCTCATCACCACAGCTGTGTCATAAGTACCATTCCAGCATTGACTTGCAAGGCAAGTTGCCTTAGAGGAATTACAATAGATCACATCCTCTGTGGCATTGGTAATATTAGTCATACAGTAACATTTGAAAGAACACCCTTCGTATCTCTGCTGGCAGAGGTGTTAATTAGCCGAACAGTCAAATTACAGAGAGCAGCGAAAGGCTCTAGGGATGAAAAGGCCCCTCTTTTACTAGAAAGAATTCATTGAAACCAGGGCCAAGTATTTTTCTTATTAGTTTTAAAACTTTTGACATAAAATGAACAGGTATAGGAATTGGCCATGCTTTTTCTATGGCCCACAAGATTTGTTCATTGGCCTGGATCAACAACGGGGACATCAGGACCGTCACCATCAGTAGGATCACAGTCTGAGGCTTCATCTTGCTTGTCGTTCCTCTGCACCTGTACTTTTCTCACCAAGCATTCCAGTACCCAAATAGGGTCCAAATGATCCTGTGGAAAAACAAACAGAACCTCGTGCCCATGCCAGCACGGAATCAGGGCCATGCCAGACCCCTGTCAGAATGTCCTTCCACTTCACTAGAACTTTAGGTTGGCTATTTGGACAAGCATGTCTGTCCGCTGAAGATTGGTTGGAATTATCCAAATTTAAAAAATTCAAGATAAATAAGGCCAAAGAAAATCTATTCTTAGGGAATTGTTCTAAGCCAATTCCCCCTTTTTGTTTTTGAAGCATTTCTTTTAAGGAGCGATGGGCACGCTCCACAATGCCTTGGCCTTGTGGATTATAAGGCAGTCCATGTACAAGGTGAATACCCATATGTCGGCAAAACGATGTAAACTGTTTACCAGTATAGGCAGGGCCATTATCTGTTTTTAGCTGTTGGGGCTTGCCCCATGCTGCCCAGGCTTCTAAACAGTGGACAATCACATTGTTCGCTTTTTTCCCCTGTCATGGAAGTGGCATGCAGGATACCAGAATAAGTATCCACAGAAACATGTACATACTTCAGTTTGCCAAATTCTGAAATATGAGTAACATCCATCTGCCACAGTTTAAGGGGGAGCAATCCACGCGGGTTGACCCCCAAAGTTTGAGGATGATGATATATGACACATTGTGGACAATCCACAACGACCTTGCGTGCATCGGCACGGGAAATGGCAAATTTTTGTTGTAGGGTTTTGGCATTAACATGAAACTGTTTATGAAAGTCATGAGCCGTCTGCAGGGCAGAGGCAAGAAACATCCATTCTTGTCTGGTACATTGATCAACCTTGTCATTGCCAGCACCCAGAGGACCTGGCAAACCTGTATGTGCTCGAATATGTTGCACAAAAAAGGGATGTTTTCTCTGTCATAAAAGGCACTGTAGTTGGACAAATAATGCATGTACTGAACTTGATGCTTTTAAAGGTCCAGCACGTTCAAGATGTTTTAAAGCATTAACTACATAAGCCGAATCAGAAATCAAATTAAATGCAAAGGAACAGGCCTTAAAGACCTCTACTACTATAGCTAATTCCACATGTTGGGGGGTTCCTGGGGAAAATTGGTGTGTAACAGGCTCTGCAGAATCCACCATGTAGACTCCACAACCATTTTTGGATCCATCTGTAAATATAACACTGGCCCCTGGTATAGGCTGCATAGCAGTTATTTTAGGGAAAATTACAGGGTGTTCTTTAAAGAATGACAGGAGAGGATGCTTAGGAAAATGACAATCAATGTATCCGGAATAAGAGCAACGCAAGATGGCCCAATCATCGATGGTGGCACATAACACTTTCATTTGAGCATTATCATATGGGACTAGCAACATCTTAGGCGGGCATCCAAAATGCTGTAAACAGGTTAGGACACCCTGCTGAGCAAGTATAGCCACAGCAGTGGGATAATATTCTATAGATTTAGCAGGGGAAATTTTAGGATGGATCCACAGCAGTGGTCCCTCTTGCCATAATATACCTGTAGGTTGTAAATTTGTAGGTAGAATACACAGTGCGATATTCTCCACAGATTTTACTCTTTTCAAGAACGCCTTGGATAGTCTTTCTTCTACCAAAGCAAGTGCTTGTCTGGCCTCGTATCTGACTTGGCTCTTTCTGGCACCGCTCGCTCAGATCTCTCTTCCTGTAATATTTCTAAAGCAGCTTGACCGTGCTCCACAGCTTCACTACACCTTTGATCTTCCAGGCACCCTCGTATTAGTCTCCAAATCGGCCTAACCCCCTTTTTAGCGTACCCTGTTCCGCAGCAAAATCAAGATCACGTCCCAGTTTTTCCCAAGATGCTACATTAAGATTGCCTGAGACTGCAAACCAGGGAGCCACTGTATCGCATTCATTTAAAAATCTGTCCAACGTGCCTTTTCTTATTTTCAGATTCTTAGATCTAAGTAGCTCATTAAGAGCCAGAAAAATTGGGTGTGAAGGAGAATTCCCCATGTTCACTGAGAATTCTCAATACACTTCCTACACACACAAGTAAAAATGATGAACCAGAGCACCGTATCAATAGTGTCTGGCAATTCTGACAGCTCACGAAGCCGCTACTTTCGGTTTCGATTTGACAGTTCGCGAAGCCGCTACTTTCAGTTTCGATTTGACAGCTCCTGAAGCCGCTTGTCGGCTTGACAGCTCTCGGCAGCCTGCTTTTGCCTTTGATTCCCTACCTAGACTATCTGCTTCGCGAACCTCTAACCCCGCTTTTGACACGGTCACTAATCCTACTTTTATCGCAGATCCCCAAACTTACCCGAGGACTTTATTGGTGCACCCCCTGACTGCTGCAAGTTCTGGGCTCCTGGGAGAGGAAGTGGCTTTTTCCTCCTACGGGCCACCACTTGTCGCTGCCACCTCAACCAGCAAGGACGACGCGATACCGGAGCTCTTCTCGCAGGCAGTTTATTCAGGACCTTGAACAATGGCTTCTCTCTCGCTTCTCTCCTGTTTCTTTCTCATTTCTCTCCCCGGGCAGACCTCTCCCAGCCCTTATATAGGCTGTGGTCGCCTATCCCGGAGTGCCACGTGGACATCGTCCATAGGCTCAAGCATACGCAAGCGACACACGATCATAGCAAGTTACAGGCCATAACCATAAAAGGAGTTGTTTGTCATAGAGAGCGCTTGCTTTTGGGCTCACGAAGTGCAGCAGCCAGTGCTATCTTAAAGGCGTGGCTCCACGCAGCTCTCTACAATTACGATCATATTATTCATGGTATGTAGTATGATATAATTATGTTCCACCTTCTCTGTGGTATATTTGGAGAAAGTGTATTATGACTTCATAAAATCATTGCTATGTAATGGTTGTCTGACATAACTTACATAAGCTTATAATTTTATGGCGAGGAAGTACAATAAATATGTTGTCACAATACTGGCTTTGAAATGTTAAATTGTGAAAATGTAAAAATTGCTCAACTAGATCATTAAATTGCCACATTATCTGCCCAAACATTGGATGTTAAAAGAGTACTAAGAGTTCAAGAGTCTGCATGATGGACATGAACCTTGGAAGATACTGACATGCTAGTAAGAAAATCAAGTGTTAGCAAGGAATACATTATTTTTCAAGTAAGTAAAAGTATGTGAGCAAGATTCACTAAATAGGAATTTCTAAAGACACATAAACTACTCTTTCCATATTGAGCAAGCCATCAATGGAAAGGCATTGTTGTTGGGGTTGCAGAACTCAAGCTGTCGTTTTGGTTTGGCAGCCTGTTCTTTATGCCTGTGCTTTAAGTGATTCTACTCAGATAGCTCTCCAGTGAAGTAATGCAAAGAAAGTCAGTGCTAAACTCCAAGTTAAGAGCATCCATATTGTGAGTCTAGCTTCTTCCCACTGAGTCTCTTCTGACTTGAAGAGGATTGAGTGTGGTTTCCAATGCTGAAATGTTTGCATTAACAATTTGCAAATAGACATTTGGAAGCCTATACTATCATTTTATCCTGTACAAAATTTGACCTTATCTAATATCAAATGGTGCTCCCAAGCTTATGAGAGAAAACAGCCAAAGAGGAAGCTCTGAGATCAATCTAGAGACCTAACAGAAACATTTACTATACTCACCCTCCTCAAAGAAAGACCATAATAGAAAGCCAAAGTCACTGAATAACATTCACTGATGTTATTGCTTTTTCTTTAAACAAGTAACTTTCTGCTTGTAATATTCTTTGAACATAAACAAAGTGAATTATTTATAAGAAAACATTAAAAAGAAAAATGTTGTGAATGTTTTGTGGGCTACAGCAAAATGTATATGTAATGTGATGGTGCCTGGGCCTTGGGAAGATTCTTCATATGGGATATATTTTAAGACATTCTGCTATCATCCTCTGAAGAGATATTCCTCTTGACTAAAGTGGATTGTTATTAGACTTCCCTTCATGACACTCATATTCAACACAGAGAGAAAACAGAAAGAACACTAAAACTGCAGCAAGTCTCCAGGCACTCTATTGTTGTTCTACATAGTGTACATTACTGCTGTAATTATATTAGGTGTTTATTTATATATCTATCTTATATAATTCATCAAATAATGACTATTTATGTGTAAACAGACTTTGTAAAGCTCTATTTAAGTGTGAAGGATGGTTAATGGAGCAGAAATTAGCACTTTATTACTCCTGTGTAATGACAATATGAATCTAAAAACCTTTATTGATTTAACTAATTAAAATTATTTTTCGTTCCTTTTGCTTCCTTCTTTAACTATCCTGAAGCTAATTGTTTACTGGTCTTTTAGATGACACTACTTAATTTTTAGTACTTCTCCCTCCTTATAATATTGTTAATAATTTCTCATATATCCTTGGCCTCATAATATTTACTTTATATGCTTCAAATACATATTTCAAATAACTTATCCAATTTATTGAGATTTCAAATAATGTATATCTTATTAGAATATCCGACTTCCCAGATATTCACAACATCTCTAAGTATCCCATAATATTCACCAAAATATCCTAAAATTACTAAAGAAAAACATAACTTCTGTTTTCCATCAAATTATGTTGCAGATTCAAATCATACCTCACAATTTTGGGTAGATAATAAATAATATATCCTAATTTTCTGCAAAACTTACCCTTTATTACAAGTAGTTACCCTGGCCAACTCCTCCACGTCTCAGTCTGCAATCTGCTGTCCTCCTGTCGTTTTGTAGCAGAGCCATTTGTCCATATAGATTGCAGGTGAAATAGCCATCATCATGGTCTCAAACACACTTGGGAGTTTGCTACCTCTCTTAGGAACACAGAATTTGTCTTTGACATATTGCTTGGGTCCTTCATAACCAGATACAACCATTTTCTATCCCTAGAAGGTTGCCAGGAGGCAGGCACCACACAGCCCCCCAAATATGCCCACTCTTGTCACCTATCCTCCCACGACCCCAGGGAACTGCTCTTGATCCAATTGGAAGCCTTTTTCCTGTGAGTGTTTGTTTGCTCGGGATGTTTATCCTGATCCTGTTGCTCTCAGCCATTCTATAAATGTTCTCAATTACAAAGACAGAGTGAATCGCAATGAATTTTTGTTTCTGCCCTTCCAGATTCCTCAGTTGAGTCAGTGAACACTGAACCAATTCTCTGATAAAATTGGGGTGAGATGAAATCTTAAATACTGTGCAGGAGGAAAACCAGTTTACTAGCACAAAACACAATCTCTCCGTAATGGTTTTCAGTTTTACTCACCGGTATAAGACTCAAACCATTGTTGAGTATCTGCTTTCTAAATGGTTCTTATGTATCACATGGTGACTGGCAACTCTGCTTTCTAAATAGTTCTTATGTATCACATGGTGACTGGCAATTCTGCTTTCTAAATAGTTCTTATGTATCACATGGTGACTGGCAACTCCCGCCCCTTAAAATTCAAGTGTGGGGTAAGCCTTCAAAGTCATAAATGTAAAGAATCCATGGCTGGTCCTTAACAATAATACCCAACGAATTCATGGGACAGAATGAAACATCGAAGGTAATGCAGAAAAGTAGCCCTGTGGGTGTGGACTTGCCTGTTTCACTGACTCCCATCTATGGTTTTACTCTTCAGAAATAATGCCTGGAATTAATAGTGTCTATCATCCATTCCAAACTGACCTATCATTTAAACTCTATCTAGACGTCTGTGTATATTTTTTATGCCATAGCAAATGTGTCATTTGTCAGAATTCTTCCTATTTAACCTCTGAGAGTTGTGGCATCGTTTTGAACTATAGCAAGAATTTCTTTTTTAAAAAAATGACAGCCGTGACATGCAATTTCTGCTCACTATAGCCTGCTGGAAAGAAGGTTTTTGCAGAAACCAGTTAACCTCTGATTGGCTCAATAAGTTGACGGAATGTGGCGGTCATCTATTTATCTCTATCTATCTATCTATCTATCTATCTATCTATCTATCTATCTGTCATCTAATCTGTCTGTCTGTTATCTATCTTTCTATCTACCTAATCTGTCTGTTATCTATCTATCTATATATATATATATATCATCTATTTAATCTGTCTGTTATCTATCCATCTATCTCCTTCCCTCCATCCCTCCCTCTTTCTGATTTGTTCCTTGACCATGCGTTGTCTCTCTCAGTGAGCACTGCTGAGATTTTAGCCTCCCTGGTGCATGCGCAGAGGCTTTACCTGACAGCTCTGGTCAGCACACTGGCTCAGGCTCATCCACAGCCAGCTGTTATTTCAGCTGGTTGGGTTCAACTACAAACTAATAAGCCTCGGGGTATAAAGACCCTGTTATTTCAGGTGGCACTGTCCCTTGTCATGCGCTTTTAGCTTCCCTGACTCACAAAAATATTCCATAAACGATTTTCCAGTCTTCCGAAATTACATCGTTGGACTGGACTGAAGCATGGAACTGACCAGCAGGATACATCAGCCCTGCTTCTGATGTGATTCCCTAGTGAGCTACACTATGTTACTAGTAGGACTTTAGATCAGCATTCATGTCTCACCTAAATATCATAGACCGTAATATGGCCACCAAGCAGAGCTGGTGGTAAGTGGGTTCTTTTTTGCATTACTTACTACTGACAAGCAATTCCTTGATCTCAGCAAAGTGTTGGTGTCTTCACCAAAGGAGCATTAATAATAAGTTATATTTATTATTAATATTTTGAATTAAATGATCTAACACGGCATTGCTGTGGTCGCTATACCTACATAAGGCGGTGCTTGGACTCATGGTAATCTGTCCTTAGGCAACATGTGTACAAGTGTGTGCACCTTCCCTAGTTCACTGAGTTGATTCACTAGGTAAGCACCTGTCATTCTCCCTCTCTCCCAAACTTTTCCTATGCCTTCATTCTTATTTTTCTTCTTCTTTTTGAACTAAGACTATAAAGCCATAACCAGTTAGTCTTGGACATACAGATTTGAGGACGCTGAGCTAGTGTATCATCCCAGGAAGAAGAGACTAGAGGGATGGAGAGAGAAAGATTCCCACCTCCCCTTCATCAAATAAACCTTCCTAAAACTTTAGACAAAGTTAATTAGGGTCTATTACAGAGTTCAATTGAGAGTGACCTCTCTCCCATACACAGAGCCTAGGATTAGCCCCCCAGCATCAGAGAGAAACAAAGTTACAGTTAGTGCAAGGACTATGCCCATGACCCTCAAGTAGTAACTATGTACCCCATGTCCTAGAGCTGATTCCCACCAGTTCAGCAATTCTCCTCACTACCTCCACTGGAGACCCTGTTCAGTACTCCTATGTTGCCAGCTTGAAATCAGCCAACCAATTACACCATAGAAATGAGCAAACATGACAACTCAAGGCTTAATTTTTAACAATTTATTTATTTTATTCACATGGATATGTGGGGCAGGGGGTGGCCATGTGTTTATGGGTGAATGTAGAAGACAGAAGAGGCCATTAGATTCTGTCAAAGAGGCATAATAAGGGTTGTGAACCT
Source organism: Myodes glareolus (assembly GCF_982192425.1). Taxonomy (NCBI): domain Eukaryota; kingdom Metazoa; phylum Chordata; class Mammalia; order Rodentia; family Cricetidae; genus Myodes; species Myodes glareolus. Next base: position 30,882,122 of record NC_142032.1, read on the forward strand.
CTTAACAAGGATGCTGAGAAATGAACTTGAGTCCTCTGCAAGAGCAGCAGGCATTCTTAGCTGAGCCATCTCTCCAGCTCATTAAGGATTATATTTTTAAGTACTAGTGTGTTTAGCCTTTGCCTGCATACCACTGCCTCCAATAAATTGATATTTTGGTAAGTTGATATATATATATATATATATATATATATATATATTCCTGTGTATTCATGTATCTTTAAAGAATTATAGAAATTTCTTCATTTATTTTAATTGGAATTTACAATTCTTTTTACCCATAACTTCACACTGGGGTGTAAATACCTCTGCTATATTGCTGGTGAAATAATAGACTTAGAAAATTTGGTCTAGTTGGAATTGGATGCTTAAAAGAGCTTGCAGTGTGATCTAACTCAGCCCCATTCTTTCACAGATGAGGGAACTGATGGCAAGAAATGGGCCAGGATTTGTCTAAGATCATATGCTCGGGAAAGGAAATTCACGAAGGGGAATTCAATTCTTGGGGAAATCAAAGAAGACATCGAGAACATCAAGGAGACAGACTCAAGGCTAAGAAATAAGACAGAGAGAGGACTAGGGTCCTAGAAAGCTTATTGAATAAATCTAAAAAGGGATCCATATATAAGTGGCTCTGGTACACAATAAAGGAGGGCATTCTTGTTTCAAGGGGAAAAAAAAGAAATTATTGGAAAGAATTACCAATGTCCCATTAATGTTATAACGGTACTAGAATATTTATTCATTAATGTATGTGAGCAAATAGATACATCTAACAATTAAATATACAATTGATTAACTTAGAATTCAATTGCAGGGCTAATTTATTAAACGCAAATGATATTTTGTGTGATGAAAACTGCTAACAGTAAAGGAAGATATTATAAAAACAAAAGGCGATTCTACTCTTCCCAATAAGGACTTTGTCTTTTTTTTTTTTTTTTGAGTCATACAAAATAACCAAAGATGAGAAAAAGAGCTCCTATATTTAGAAGGTAGTAAAGAAATGGAAGGATGATTTTACGTTAGGAACATTCGTGGAATATAAAATAGGTTTATTACTGATTTAAAATATAGACCACTTGAGAATAGAATTGGCTTAAATTGTCTGTGCTTACTTTATCATACACAAATTCTCAACAAGATAGTATCATGTCAATCATCGCGCAATGGAACAAAACAAAACAAAAAATACAGCTATCTAGTTTTTGTCAGTGCTTCACAAAATCATTGATGTGCCTTTCATCTGAGCTTGAACTATCAGAAAAGAGGTCTATGTTTTTCTTGACGGGAGTGAAGACATTTGGAAATACTACTTGACCCTTAAAGGTCATTGCATAGTTAATCTCCTTTATGTAAAGAGTGGGCAAACTCACTTCTGCATTGTAAGTCAATATGATAATGTTCAACATGCAATTAGTAGTCTTTGAGTAGGTAATCCTCTTTGTTTATAGCCTCCCAATGAATATGGAGTTGAGCAGAGGAAAGTTTAGTGTATCACAGTCAAACATTCTTACCCCATCTTCTTATGTAAAAGTCTTTTTTTCAACTCAATAATGTTACAAGCAGCTTGTGTAAAGTTGTTTTTGCCAAGTTCAAAATAACCGAACAAGATCATCTCTGCAGCGCTTACTTCAAAACCTAAGTTCTTTGGTTTGTGTCTCTTCAATGGCAAATTTTCTTCATGCAAATTAGAAAAGTTGGATGAGGAAAAATTAGAAGAGAACCTTGTTGGTCATGACATAAGTCTAAGTTTCCACTTTACTTGCTTGCTCCCAAGACAGAATCTTCTGGTTAGCACATAGTTTGGAGGGGGCTCCCAACGCTGGTCCCTTAACAGCAGCAACATTTGGCAACAGAATTCTCGGGCTGTGTTCCAAGGCTCGCACACTCTAAGTCAGGGGAAGATATCAGTTGTAACAACTGTAATGCACACTGAAGCTTGGGAACCACGTGGGAAAGATCATAAATAGGTCTGCACAAAAATAGAAGCATCCGGACAGGCGATGGTGGTGCATGCCTCTAATCCCAGCACTCAAGAGGCAGAGGCAGGTGGATCCCTGTGAGTTCAAGGCCAGCCTGGTCTACAAAGTGAGTTCCAGGACAGGCTCCCAAGCTCCACAGAGAAGCCCTGTCTCAATAAACCATTAAAAAAAAAAAGACATCCATAACACCTCCTCCACCTCTAAGAATAGGTGGAACCATTCATTCTGTTAGTACAGCACAGCTCTATGAATGGTTACATTTCATATGAAATCACTACATTTTATAAGCTTATTTCTCTTCGGTTGATGATTATTTGGATAATCAAATAGGGGATAAGATCTGGGGAAGAAGGAAAAATATAAAATATGCCAAAGCAAGAAGTAGAAAGAGGTGAGACCTTGACAAATATTCAGGAGAAAATGACATCACTGAGGAAGCCTGGGAGGAACATTGAGAAATTCAAAGGTCAACAATCCTGCTGCTACCTCAGCCCCCAGGCCAGCGGCATTACTAACCATCCAGCTTCTGGCTGTCCTTTGTTCCACTGCTCTCCTCCTGATCAACTGCTCTTGAAATTAAGCTAATTTGAGCTGTCAACATCTGTGTTCCAAGGTTGTAGCCACTCACTGAACCCTGCCATTTCTTCCTTGAAAGAAAAATTCCCACAGACACCTTTTCTTGCCTGTAATGTAACCACTACTTAGCCTTACTTCCTAACCCTAGGAGACAGCATCCACGGCTTCCCCGGTGCATCCTATCTTTGAAGACCATAAACGTGGTTCTCTTTGACGTTTTTCTGCTTTGAAACATTTATAGGGAAAAATCATTTATGGGAATCCAGGTAAAGAGTAGATAGGAAATCTTTATACTTTGCCACTTTTCCTGTAAAGTTAAAATTACTTCAAAATAAGGTTTCGGGTTCCAGGTGTCCTACATTTCATAGCATTTCCTTTCTCCCTCCTTTTGGCTGCTAGGCAGGACTTCTCTTAGGAAAATCCAAGGTCCCCTTCTCCTTACTTACTTCACATCATTGAGTAAGCATCTAATTATTCAGCCCATATATGCAGAATATTCCTCTGTGAGCATTTCCTAGTCACATAGCAATGTCAATAGAGATCTTTCTAGTAATAGGCCACTGTTCTAGCCCCGTATGTTTGTGTATTTTCTATCCTTTCTCTTGCTTTTGTTTTCTACTTTTGTTCTATCATGCTCAGACAGAAAACAAATCTTTCCAGGTTTTGTTTTTTGTTTATGCTTTGAGTCCTAAAATATGGACTATCTCAGAGAAAGTTCTATGCACTGCTGAGAAGAATGCATCTTCTCCAGCCTTTTAGCAGCGTATATTGCAGTTCTCTACTAATCCCACTTAAAGGATAATGGCACCTAACGCTATTTTATTTTCTAAATGACCTATTGGTGAAATAGCATATTGTGTTCATCCACTATTCCTGCATTGCTGTGGATCTACTCCTTTCCATCAAGTAGTATTTGTTTCAGGAAATTGGGTCCTCTGTAAGAGCAGCAGGCATTCTTAGCTGAGCCATCTCTCCAGCTCATTAAGGATTATTTTTTTAAGTACTAGTGGGTTCAGCATTTGCCTGCAAACTACTGCCTCCAATAAACTGATATTTTGATAAGTCGCTGAATATATAATATACTCTAAATTCCTGTGTATTCGTGTATCTTTAAAGAAATATAGAAATTTCTTAATTTATTTTAGTTGGAATTTACAATTCTTTTTACCCAGGATAACTTTAAGCTGGGGTATAATTGGTTTGCTGTTATTTTGGTGCATATAGGTTAATTATTGCTATATTCTGTTGATGGGTTGTCCCCTTCATCAGAATGAAACAACGTTCTTTAACTCTTGAAGAAAAAATATTCATATTTCTTACTACTTTATCATTGTATAATATTCTAATTTATTGATCTTGCCCTCAAGATCTGATATCTGTCTCCTACTTGATCTACTGTATTGGTTGGTGAGCTTTTGCCATGACTATTTAATTTGATTTATTCAACTTTTATGTCTAAGATTTCAGTTTTATATTTTCAGTATTTCTATATCTTTATTGAATTCCTTCATCATACTTGTATTGACTTTCATGTTCTGTTCAACTATTTATTTTTATTGTCTTTTAATTCATCCAGGAATTTGTGTGCCCTTTGATTTCGTAGAACATTTTTTTACAATTTCTTTACAATTATTCATTTTAATGCCTTATCTGAGATTCCAGTCAAATTTACTCTTATGGTAATCCATTACTGTTGAACTTAGCATTTTTGGAGGCTTTGTGCTGTCTTGGTTATTTTTAATTTTTTGCATTGGGTATTGCATGTTGAGAATTAGATCACTGTTTGATTTTTCCTTTCTCATCATATTACTTCAGTTGAAGTATTTTCATATTTATGTGGGACTATATAGTAAGGTTGAAGTGTCATTTCCCCTAACCAGACAGTGTGCACACCTCAGTAGTTAAGTCTCTGTCTGTGTGATTGCCACTCAAGGGGAGAGCTTCCGTGTCCTTCTAGGAGTAGAATACTAATCATAAAACAGCCACTAATAATGGTTGTAGACCTCTATGTAAATGCAGGAGTGGTGAATTAAAAGCTGTGTCTCTTCAGCTCTAATAATTTGGGAGTAATAAAGGTGCAATCATGTAAAACATTTATACTAACCTAATAGTTGCAAAGGGCAGGAATAAAACAAAATAAACTGAATAAGACTAGGAATTAGTACTGAACAACACAGAAAATCAGAGGAAAAATAAATAGAAAAGCGGATCTAGTATATTGTTAGCATAAACAGAATTTTAAAACAACTAAAATGTTAGATACTTATAGTTACGTTGTAAAAAAAAAAGGATGAAGGTAGCTAAAATGAGAAACACATGTGAACACAATGGCTAAGGTATAAAAATAGATGGAGTAATCCTAAATCCCAATATCTAATTTAGTAATGAAAAAGAAAAACTAACACAAACCAAGCATTTTTACAAAAGTGAAAACTGAAACAATAAAAGTATAGCCAGTGTGGCATAGAAGTAAAATTAAAACATATTATATTATCTGTCATTCTCTTACATGCAGGTTGGATATTGACCCCTAAATCCCAGCACTCAGGAGGCAGAGGCAGGCAGATCTCTGTGAGTTTGAAGCCAGCCTGGTCTACAGAGAAAGTTCCAGGACAGCTTCCAAAGCTACAGAAGAAAGTAGTAATGCCTTTTATCTTTGCTATCTAAGATTAAATAATCTTTCCAGGTTAATAACTAATATGAAAAGGCAGCATTAAAAAAGGACCTATAAAAATGTTTGAGAAACATCAAAAAGAAAATACTTTAAGTCAAACTTAAAATATATTTATTTAATACAACATCTCTTCATGATAAAGGTCTTGGAGAGAGCAGGATTACGAGGCAATATACAGCAAGCCAACAGCCAACATCACACTGAATGGAGAGAAACTCAAAAGTGATTCCACTGAAATCAGGAACAAAACAAGGTTGTCTACTCTCTCCATATCAATTCAATATAGTACTTGAGGTTTTAGCTAAAGCAATAAGAAAACAAAAGGAGATCACAGGGATACAAATCAGAAAAGAAGAAGTCAAACTTTCACTGTTTGCTGATGATATGATAGTTTACATAAGGGACCCCAAAAATTCTATGAAGAAATTCCTACAATTCATAAACATCTTTAGTGATGTATCAATCCACACACCTATGAACACCTGATTTTTGACAAACAAGCAAAAAATATAAAATGGGGAAAAAAGAAAGCATAGTCAAGAAATGGTGCTAGCATAACTGGATATCAACACATAAAAGAATGAATATAGATCCATACCTATCTCCATGCACAAAACTCAAGTCCAAATGGATCAAAGACCTCAACATCAAACTAACCACACTGAACCTCATAGAAAAGAAAGTGGGAAGTACACTTGAACACATTAGCACAGGAGACCACATCCTAAACATAACCCCAGTAGCACAGACACCAAGAGTAACAATTAATAAATGGGACTTCTTGAAACTGAAAAGCTTTTGTAAAGCAAAGGACATGGTTAACAAGACAAAACAGCAGCCTACAGAATGAGAAAATATCTTCACTAACCCCACATCAGACAGAGGGCTAATCTCTAAAATATACAAAGAACTCAAGAAATTGGTCATCAAAAGAACAAATAATCCAATAAAAAATGGATTACACACCTAAACAGAGAACTCTCAACAGATGAATCTAAAGTGACTGAATGATACTTAAGGAAATGCTCAGCATTCTTAGTCATCAGAGAAATTCAGATCAAAACAACTCTGAGATTCCATCTTACACCTGTAAGAATGGCCAAGATCAAAAACACTGATGACAACTTATACTGGAGAGGTTGTGAGGAAAGGGGAACACTTTTGCATTGATGGTGGGAATACAAGCTGGTACAGCCACTTTGAAAATCAGTATTGTGATTTCTCAGAAAATTAGGAAACAACCTACCTCAAGATCCAGTAATGCCTCTTTTGGGTACATACTCAACTATATTCATAGCAGCATTATTTGTCATATTCAGAATCTGGAAACCACCTAAATGTCCCTCAACCAAAGAATGCATAAAGAAGATGTGGTACATTTACACAATAGAGTATTACACAGCAGAAGAAAATAACAACATCTTGAAATTTATGGGCAAATAGATGGATCTAGAAAACATCATATTGAGTGAGATAACCCAGACCCAGAAAAACAAATATAATATTATTCACTCATAAATGGAATTTAAACATAAAGCAAAGAAAAACCAGCCTACAATTCAAAATCCCAGAGAAACTAGACAACAAAGAGGACCGTAAGAGAGACATACATAGATCTAATCCACACAAAAAGTAGAAAAAGACGGGATCTCCTGAGTAAATTAGGAATGAGGGGATCATGGAAGAAGATAGAATGGGAGGAAGAGGAAGAGAGGGAAGTGGAAAAAAGTATATAGCTCAATAAAAACAATAAAAAATGAATTTATTTATTTTAATTTGTGTATGAGTATTTTGCCCACTAGTATGTCTATACCCAACATGGATGCAGTGCCCGCCAAGTCCAGAAGATGGCGTCAGGTTTCACAAACTAGAGCCTATTGGTGGGTGCTGGGAATCAAACCTAGATCCTCTTGAAATGCTATTGCTAATTCTTTTATCATTCATTAAAAAAATACAACTCAGGGATAAACATTAAGGATATTAACCTGGGAGAACTGCAAGTAACCGCAAATTCCCAAATCAAAGGTTTTTAAACTATAAATAGTAGAAATCAGAATTGTATTTTAAATATCTCCTTTTTTTCAATGAAGATAATACTAATGTGTCCAGTTAAATGTTGAAGAAATTAAGAATCATGAAACCAATATAAATTTGGAATCTATAGGCGCCTGTGATGCTCATACCCAACTTGAATATCAGGCTAACAGAAGTTCAAGGGAAGAAAGTCTGATTTAAGTTTCTTCATAAATCAAACCTTTCTTTAGATCTGGCAGATTCTTTCAACCAAATAACACCATTTCCCCTCAATAACTTTAGCCATGAACACACCTCCCTACACCATGTGATGTATTTGGCTATATATTAAAAGAGTGCCCTAACTCTTCCCCAGTAAAAATGAGCAGCAATGAATGAACTATATAAAAGAAAGCATCACTGTGTCACGTAATAAACACTCAGCATTGATTCAGGTTTTTTTGCAACATTATCACATTTCCTTGTGAAAATCACATAACTCCCAGTCTCAGAGTCTAAGAATATCCAGCACAAAGAAATCAATACAGTAGATGTTATTTGTATTATATTTTATTATATTGATTATTTAATGAGGTTTAACCCTTTAATAATAAGAACAAAAATTATAAGCAAAACTATTCATAGACATTGGCCTTTGTATTTTTCCAGTGGCACTGGATTATTCTCATTCCATTTAGAATGTCCGGTTTTTGAAGATTGCCAGCGAGTGTAAAAGTCAGGTCCCCCACCAGCAGGAAGGAACCATAGTACTTTAAGTTATTTAAGGACGGTGGCCCGTTTTGAAATATCTTCTCCTTCATTCATAATAAGCTAAGCTAGAAAGGTTTAAACACCAGTAAAGGAGGTACAATTTGGCTATCAAAGACAGTAAGAAGCTCTAACGATGTTATCTGATGCCAACATAAAAGTCTTTAAGGAAATTTCACATGCCTTTTCAAATGAGAAGTGGAAGTTATATGAAGATGTCTATTTTCACAGCCTTCGCTGTGACTCAGCCTCAAAAATATCATTGTAACTGTAAGAATAACGGAAGTAAAAAATTGCAGAATCGAACATAAAAGCTGAGCAATCATAATGAAATTAAATTCACTGTGGAAGCTTTACTGTACAGATTTTGCATATGAACATACATGATGCTCTTCACTCTTTGAGCATCATTGTTCACATTTTATACGGCAAAAAAAAAAAATAGACCACAGTTCCTTTTGTCCATTTAGTTAGAATCTTCTTCTGCCAATGTGCCTAATCTTAAAAATCAGATAGTATGAATTTAGTCGTTCAATTTAATTCTGTATCATACTTTGTTGATCTGCCATATGACAATCCCACTTATTAAAGCAAGAGCGATTTGAAGAAAAATGAGCTCTGCTTTAGAAAAACCTATCTGAAATAAAATGAAGTGGAGATTGCCACCAACCACTATAGGACTTGTTACACACCTCCATAATTTCCAGACACATTCACATCTAGATGTCTGCCTGGGTTTTGGACAGGATAGCCATATGCATGATGACTATAAAACTTTTATAAACTTAATATATACTGAAATAAATTTCTTGATGGCAAAAGTTATGACTTACTTAGATTTTAATCTTGCATCCATGAAACCTAGAATTTTTGCATAATAACTGCTCAGCACAAAACTGAGGAAATAAAATGCTCAAAGATTTTATATATATACATATCACTCTGTAGTGTCTTATTAAATACAGTTCCTGGAAATAGAGCTTTTTTCATCGCTGTGTACCGCACTTGTCTAAGGAGCCTGTAAGCATACAAGTTCCTGAATTCCTCCAAATGGAATCTTCCCCTTATTGTCCCAAGCAGAGGTGATATTTGAGCCCCTTGGTGATGGACAAGAGCAGCTAAGTTTGAGATAGACATCAATTTGTAGGTAAATTTTATGTGTTTCTCACAAATGACAAATTTGTTTCAGTTTTAAGCTAGAGACATACAAATACATATAGAAAAAGACACGGTTTCTGTGTGTTCTTTTCCCCCAAAAAGAACACCGAGCCCAAGACATATTAAATTACTTCTCTAATAAGAAACATCTATAGATGTCAACACCAAGATTGAAATTCAGTCCTTCCCTGATCCGGTGTTTATTTTCCCATACAACACTGCTTCGTTTCTCTCATCTTCTTAGAGGTGTTTTCTGGAGAAAAAAAAAAAAAAGTTGCTTCAAACTATAATGTGTTTCTCTGCTCAGGTTCAATTCCAAACACAACTTTAGAAATCAAAGGCAAAAGACATTTCATTATTTTCTGTGTTCAATGCCAAACATAATCCTCCTGAGTACTGTGGCTTGTATAATGTAATTAGGTGACTTGATGGAAAATAAAAAATTTAATATGTGATGTGATGTGATATACAATCCTGGACATGCATACAAAGCGGGTAAGAAACTGGTTTGATTTTAAATTCATTGGATGTTATGGATGACAGGCAAAATGATGAATGTCCTACAGCCCTGCCTTGCCTGATTGTGTCATAATGTTAAGCTCTCCTATGCATAATTGTCATTTGGCAACCTTAATAATGAGAAGGACAATCAGTCATGTTAGTAGTTTCCTACCATAATTCTGCTTCGTTTAATAGCGAGAGAAAGGGGGAAATAATTAGCTGACCTGATCTTTCTTAGCGATTAAATAGCTTTCAAATTAAAAAACAGAGTTGAATTTTTATTTCCTCTTGACTTTGACTGTTGGTATTACGGGAATGTGTGAATATTTTCTTTGTGTTAACCAGTGTCTTCTAATATTTTATTGTAGTAACTGCAATTTCTCTCATAGAAGCTATCAAATGTATATGCAAAGATAATTTTAGTTCATTAAAATGAAAAGCTAGATGCTGAAAATAGGAAAAAAGAAAATTGATTTAAAGTTACATTATGGAGGAAATTAGTTTTATCCAATTGCATTGCTTTTATTTGTGCAGCATGATTGATTCTGAAAAATTAGTTGCTCATTAAGAATACTAACTCCAAATCAATTGTTGTGTTTGTGTGCTTTTAAATATAGTTTTTACCATATGGAAAATTTATGGATTCATTGGTATTTAATTTCATTCATTTGTTCTTGAGTGAAAAAGTCTGGGTCAATAATGACACTACCCCTTATGAATACAACTAGATTGGTATGTAAATCCAAAGGATGCTGCAAAGGTTTTCCATGTCGATATGGATGTGCAGTGGAGACAAGATGAATGAGCTATGTTCTGTTAACTAACTCAATGTGGGCATGACCCATTGTGGCTAATAAAGGGGATTCCCCTCTGCCTACTGCAGACCATTTGTAGTTCTCTATGACTGATTTGGAGATAGAATGAGTTAATGATTTCTAAAAAATGATTCTTTGAAAACACCCACTGAGAATCGGGCTCTGATGAAGTCTTCTGAAGAATGTGAGGAATTGCTGTATAACACTTTGTTACTATGGCAATGTGTTGACGGCCAATACATAAAGGAAAGCATGAACCTGCATCATGGGACAAAAGGTCATCCTTTCACAAGTGTCAAATAATTGGTAACTAACTTCGAGTTCAATTAAATTTTTATTTAACTTCTGCACTCAGCACTTTACCAACTGAGCATCTCCCCAACTCAAATAGTGTGTGTGTGTGTGTAGAAATAAATAGATAGATAGATAGATAGATAGATAGATAGATAGATAGATAGATAGATAGATAAATGAGTGGATGGGTGGATGATGGATGGATGAATTTTAAATTTATTTATTTTATTTTTGAGGTTGTAATAATATATAATTTCCTTCCACTTTCCTCCCTCCAAATTGTCCCATATACCCCACACTCCTCCTTGCCCTCTGTCAAATTCACAGCCTCTTTTCTCATTAATTATTGTTGCATTCATATACATATATACTTACATATTCCTAAATATGACCTCTTCAGCTATATAATGTTAGTTGTATGCATGATTTCAGGGCTGACCATTTGATTGGATAGAGTATGCTCTTCCCTGAGGGAGGCTATTTCTCCCATTCTCACCATTCCTTAGTTGCCTGTAGTTCTTTGAGTGAGGTTGAGGCCTTGTAGACTTTCTCTTGGTCATTTTCTACCAACTTTGAAATGTCTCTTGGTGTCATTCTTGTTTGGCTCAGGCTTAGGTAGTCATGTTAAGACCTTACCATGATGCAGTTTCTGCCATTGCTAGGAGACATGGTCTTACGACAAGCTCCCTGATCCTCTGGCTCGTACAAACCCCCTCTTCTGCAACGTTACCTGAGCCTTAGGTGTAGGAGTTGTTTGTGGATATGTCCTTGGGAATGGAGTCAGCAACTCTGTGTTGATTGGTTGTGGTTTTCTGTTGTAAAGAGAAGTTTCCTTGATGAGAAGTGAGTAATCCACTTATGTGGGTATAAGGACAACTGGTCAGAATGTAGGTAGAAATTAGGTTGTTTTGGTAAAGTGGTGGCTGTAGTCTCTTCTCCAAGATCCATGACTTCACCAGACCCAGGAAATTGGCTAGGTTTCTAGTACCAAGTATGGTTTTCCTTTTACCAAGTGGGCCGTACGTTTTGTTGGAAAGTTATTGATTAAGCCTACCAAGGTATGCACACCACTTCTGTACCCTTACAGTTATTGTGCCATGCTGGTCATTTTTGTGATTCATAGGCCTCATGACTGTTGGCTGCTTTTGGCCTGTGGAAGCTTGCAAGGTACTTTCTGGTACTTTCTAGACCTCAGGGAGAGGCATTCAGGTCAGTTCAGTTCAGGGGCCCCTGAGCCATGTGTCTGAAGTGCATAATGTCCTCTTTAACCTCTGGGGGTGGCAACAAAGACAGTAGCAATACTCTGTAATGTTTTGGGAGTCTCGCATACAACCTTGATCAACAACTCAAAAGTTACCTCTGGTGTTGAGGGTTTTTGTTGTTGTTAAGTGGCCCTTGGCTTTTGGGGGGAACATTGTCAGCTCAGATAAGAAATTTTCATTTAAACTATATTTGTTTATTTATACATAGACTTATATATTGAGTATTTTTAGGTACGTATAAATATGTCGTAATAGTATGATTCCGTATGAACTTATCAGACATCCTTACTATTATTTTACCCTCCTGTATTTATCTTCCTCTCCTCTTCCAAATTAAAACTCCCCTTTTCCCAATTCCCTGATCACTTATACCCTGCTATTTCCCTATTACTCCATAACCCCTTGCCCCAGCAATGGTCCCTTTCTAGTTTTTTCCAACCAACACATTTTTAACAAGGTTGTCATTGTCTGTACTGTTATTAGTTCTACATCTATAATGTTTACATAATTCCAATAAAGTCAATAGGGATAATTTTGAGCAAGCAAAATCTTTTTAATTATTTTCAGTAGTTCCAACTAATTTTTTTTTCTCTTCTTAAGATTGCTTATATCTCTGCTGTGGATTTCTGTGGAGAACCTATTCCTTATTTGCCCAAGAGATAAATGTCTTTTCTCAGTTACAGAACCCAGTGGTCTCAGGATCACTGACTAAGCGGCCCCAGGCATTCATTGTCGGTATCAGGCTGCAACCTTGCCGTATGCACAAACTGCACGTTCTGCTCAATAGTCTGCAGAGAGTGCCTTGATCGTTTGCACCCATTTCATCGACCAGCTAAGACTTGCCCAGAGTTTCACACTATGGTCTGGTTAGTTTTGCAATAGGCAACCTCTGACTAAGAATGCATTATGTAACGGCCATTGTCTTTTCTGTTGTTACAAAGCATTTACCTTCGCATCAGTGAAGACCATCCAGCATTCAGCCAAGTCAACTGTAAATTTTCCTTCCGCTATAATTTTACATTGACTCAAAAGAGAGCCCTAAATTGCTAAGTAGTAGTGATGCCCCTGTGGGATGACATCAAGTCTTTATGTGTGATAGTCTGATCATGAAAATTGCCTGTTCATCAACTAAGTTTATATATTTATGCATATTATATATGTGTAATTATGTGCAATAGGTTTACATAAAAATTTAGCGTGTGTTAAATTCACATTTAAACCAGCTTTTATTTTATATGCTGAAGCAATCATGACTGTTTCTATTATCTATCCTTACTTCCCTTTAATTCTTTGGTGTGGCAGTGGTTTTTGTATGGAGATTATTATGCTGAAGGAATATAAATAGATACATGAGTGAACTCTTTTAAATCCTGAGCTTGTGGATCAATACCTAATTATTTATTATGTTCATCTGGGATTTCTTAGCAAACAAAGCCAAGATTGCAATTCAAGAGTTTAAAATAAACCGGAATAAATGATTGTAAAGGAGCTAGGCAATGATAAGTAAAGTCAGCAAATTTTTTTCTCTTGGCTATAAAGTGTGATATTGTGCTATATTGCTTTGTATTAGCTACATTGATTGTTCATAATTTCTATGACATTCATTTTAAATGCTTAAAAAGAAAAGGAATGAAGCTTTATTTTTGGAAAAATGCATTAAATCATTATTTTTCAGAATAGATTAATTTTCAAGCATTTGCCCAGAAATGTCTTATAAATGACAACCAGGTCCTCATTTCAGCTAGCATTTTAGATCCTATTAAAAGTTTCTCATCCTAACAAGTTTGCATACCCTTTTCCCGGTAATGGCAACCTGTACACCTTCCTATGACTTTGCCCTGTTCTGCAGCACCCAGCTTCTTCAGCCTCTTGACCCCTGTCAGCCCCAGCTGGGTTTCATCAGTAACCATGGGGTGGGAAGATACGGAAGAAGAGACAAATTACCTTTAGAAAGCTTTGATTAGCAGAGCCAGCCTACAGAAGGGCACTTTTCTGAATAGGCACAGAGCATTCCCCCACTGAGCTATTCTGTGTGTTACCCCTTGCCTTTTTCCAGAAAATACTTGTGTGGGGGACAAATAGGAGCTCAAACAGGAAGAGAAAGTTCTTGGGTGGTTTGCACTAGGGGAAAAAAAATGTAACCACTAAAATGTCTCATGTACCCAATGTTTTCTATTGACAATATTAGTGTTTTAGGTGGACTCACTAATTTTATCCCAGCAGTAGTCTCTTAGGATTACTGTGACTCTTGATTTTTCAATAAGTCTTGGGGAAATTAAGTGCCCAGTAGTGAGGAAGACAGTCAAAATGTAGTTTGTATCCCTGGTTGCCATGGAAGTGAGCAAATGCAGTCTATGTCTTATTTACTAAAAACAATCTATTTTAAAAAATAAGACTTTTAAGATCCTAAGTGCCCACGCTTACTTGGGATAGAGTTCTGGTCACCATTCTATCATACTTGTTATGTTTTTACATGTGCAATTCGTGATAGCTTGTCAGCTATTATTGAAGCCATCTGGATTGAGACCACTTCCTTTTATGAGTTTTCTAATTCTGTGCTGCAAGATAAAAAGGGAAAAGCACATCAGGCTTTGTTTCCATGAGCCACTTTCTCTTTCTATGAATCCTTAGATTTATACACACACGCGCGCACATACACACACACACACACACACACACACATGCGCGCGTGCACACACACACACACACATACACGCATACACCATGGACTTATTGCCACATCTATCACCAAAAAAAATTAGACTACATAATTATCTCATTTCCCACAGACACCCGTGTTTCTGTGGCTTTTTCCTTTGATGTATGACAGGATAGCATATGGAGAAACCGAACATCAGAGGCTGAAATTTGGGTGTTTTCATACACACAAGAATAGCACAGATGGTTTTCCAAATTCCTTAGTCCTTAATTCTCCGTATCCCTACACAATGCTACTTCTTCGAGGTCAGTAGTTGGAAAGTTGTTCCTTAGTGTGAAGTAACAAGGTTTTGAACTTGGTTCTGTTCCATCTGATTTTACCAATCATATCAGGTAATTTCTATTTGTCAAGTCGATGACATTGATTTTTAAGAAATTATGTACTCAAAATTTTTCAAAGGCAGGACTAACAAAGTAAGTTTAGCAACTGAAACCTTGTTTGTTGGCAATTAAAAATTTGCACAAACCGCATTCGGTTTATGACATTTTAATTGGCACTGAAAATATTTAACAATGTAGGGATGCTGTTGGAACAATAAAGTCTTAGGCTTCAAACAGATAGATTAGCCTACAAACAGAATGGTAATGTCTCCATGATTTCTCCTGTACTTCCCACCTGACGGATTAAAACAAAAACACTTTGTAGATGGCAACACATCTAAAAATACGTGCCACCAATGGCATGGAATTTCCACATGTCTACACCAGATCTTTACTCTGAGGTCCTGGTGACTGTGGCCATCTTTTATTGAAAAACTGGACATGGGAACATGGAAATGCCATACTCTTGCTACAGGATTATTTCTTACAGCCATGAATGACGGAGGATAGGATGAAAGCAAGGATATCTCAAAGAAGACAAGTGACATACTATTGGTCCTGGAGAGCATCCTTTAAAGCCAAATTTATCCCTGTGAAATTTTTGGTCTAGTTTGTGAGCCTGATGCCTGTTCCTATCTATCCTTTGAGGGCCTATGCAGCAAGTTCCTCTGCATCGTGAAGGGTGATGAGCTAGCAAACTGGCCCCTCATAGCACGGAAACTCCTTCTGAGATATGGATACAGAATCAGCAGTTTGGTCTTCTCATACTTGGCATTTTCATCTCAAGGGTGCCACCTTAATTTCTATGTATTTTCTATTGGTGTATACTTAAAGTTAGCCTTACGCTAGAATAGTTTATAGTGGTCACATGATGTTTAGTTCACTTTCAAGTAATGACAAAACTCTATGGGAAAGAGTTTTGTGAACATCTGCTTGAAACGGAAAACAATTTTGCTAAAATTGAAGGGAACAGTGATGTTCGGTTTCTCCACTCACTCGGCATAGTACTTGAAGTCTAGCTAGCTAGCGTAATGCAGCAAGAGAAGGAAATAAAAGAGACATGAAAGAAAATGTGGATGTTAAAGTGTTCCTGTACAAGAGACCCTTGAAATAAAAAATTATCTCCGCCCCCCGGAATGATACGCACTGATGGACTAAGGTCAACAATCAAGCTTCACCTGTATCTGAAATGAATATCTTTTATTCTGTTTTACAACTCTGCAGCGGATGGCTCTGCCTTGATCTGAATTGCTAACAGATTTGCCTTTGTGGAAGTATGTGACTTATTGGCAGCTAATGAATGGCCCTTTGTTACTCTGTTAAGAGGCAGCTCTTTCCAGTGAAGTAGGTCTTCCTTGATATGCAGCGCTTCCTGGGCATACAATTAATAAGAACATGTAAAAGAATTTATACCTTAGGAGAGCTTGGAATAAGACGCTTAAATATTGGGCAGTGGCATGGCAACAAAAATAATTCATTTGAATTCTGCTGCGGCACTGTTGCCAGAGTGTAACAACTTCTTCTTTCAGCAGTTATAGTAATGCCATTGTGATTATGCCCTTCACTTTCCGGTTGTATGGACTAGTGGGTCTCTTTGTAGCTAGATTTTCTTAAAATCTCTCAAACAACGTGTATTCTCCATGTGAGCACTAAGAAATCAATGACTCGCTGAAAGAGAGGGGATGTTGTAATGATTTTATACTTTCCAAACCTGCATAAGATTTCAAAATTGGGTTCCTTTCATTAAAAAGAGTCTATCTGTCTATCTCCTGCCTCTGAATTAGCACAGCAGAGAAGTTTGGCATCACGGATCCCATTTACCTTAATAAAAGCTACTTAATGAAGCTTATAAAAACTGCTTAGAAACACTGCGGCTCAACAGTTGTGTTCTGTGACCTTGGTCTATAGATAATCCTTAAAATCTTTACTAAGATGTTTCACAGCTGCGGTCTGTATCTCACCAAATAATTAGATTTTTCTTTGAAGCATAGTTACGTATATACGCTGTATAACATTCAATAACTGACAGCAGTATCCTAAGTTCCAGTAAAATGCAGAAATGGTGTGTGTGTGTGTGAGTGTGCACCCAAATGGTTCTTTCATTTGCTTTCTGAATAACTAAGCTGTTTTCTTAATTAATGGTTGATGTGGGAGGACCCAGCCCACTATGGGCAGTGCTACCTTTGGGCAGGTTGTAGTAGATTATATAAGAGAGCTTGTTGGGCAAGCTACACAGAACAAGCCAATAGGAAGTATTTCTTCATTGTTTCTGCTTGAGTTCCTGCTTCAACTTCCTGCCCTGACTGCCCCCCCTCAACACACACACACACACCATGGGCTGTAACTTATAATATGAAATAAATCTTTCCTTCCTCTAGTTGGTTTTGGTCATAGAGTTTATCACAGTAACAAAGAAACCCTAATGTGTCTTCAGGAGCATCTCTTTGTTTGCAGCAATATTTTAGCAATGAATTTCTATTTGCTTATTAATTAATATCTATTATCTGATTTTAATAGAAATGTCCCAGGTTCAGGAGAGAAACCTGCTTGTCTTTATCCTATCAGCTGTTCTGAATCCCAAACTGTTTGCTTAGAAATACTGCATTCTCCCTTCCGGCATCTTCTGTGGCCTAATTCAACTGAGTTTGTTTGCCTGTAGGAATGTCATTGTCTTTCAGTGTTGCTTGTTTAAAAGATGAAGTGCCACATTATCTTAAGGTCAGTGTGATGAGGCTAAGGTTATATTTCCTCATGTTACAGGGCCGAACTGACATTTTCAGAGAAAAATGTAACATTTCTGTCTTTCTGATAAGGAAGTAGTACTGTGAGAGAGGCCCTTCTAGAGAAGTTTTTCCGAAACCACAAGTTAAGATGAAGGAAATGTCCTGTGGACATAGCCTTTGTCCAGGTTCCTTCCTCATTCATTTCCCTGTCACAATATTTATTTGCCAGTCTTGGCTTAATTGTTTGAAATTAAGCTTATGTTTACTGATCACAATAGAATTATGTCATCTTCCATAGCATTTTATTTCTTTCCTCTGGACCTTCAGATTAGCCCACATCCCACGACTCTCAGTGATGACTAGATCTCTGGGAGCACCTAAGTTATTATTTTAATGGATATGAATATGTAAAAGCATTGTTTCCATAATCCTTTCCTATTTCAGCATCCCTCCCAGGCCTTGATGACATTTCACGTCTAGGTAAACTGGAGGAAAAACTCAGTATTAAAGAAGTCATTTCACAAACAAGGTTTTCTCAGATGCAGTGTTTTGTGGTTTTTTTTTATTGTTGTCTATCTTAAAGTTTGTTTTCCAGTGATTACTTCAGTAAATTGTTTGTAATTAGTACAAGTGGCAGGTGTTCCTTCTGAGATGTGCGTTTACTATCTGAGATGACTCTATTACTCATGACCATTTTTTCTCTGTCTTCACACTTAGCAATAACGCTCTTTCAAATGCAGAATCCTAGCCAGTTTTCAAGGTCTTTGTTGTGCTGAGTTCCTCCTATTTCAGTTTCACAGCGTGAATTTGGGGGGTTTAAATGGAATTTCTTTCCAGAGTTTGCTTGCAATGGTCCCACCTTAGAGGTGGATTCTACGGCTTCTGAAAAACATCAGCGTGTGGTCCTAAGTGGAGTCTCAGAGCCAACCATTTCAGATAATCTTCATATGGAGGCAATGGAGTGGGCATTTGGACAGGCAAAGGCCTTTCTGCAGTGCCCCCAAGTAGAATTGCTAATGTGACAAATGCTTGAGTATCTGAAAGTATGAGGTGTTTTCCTCCAAAGTTTCCAAAACTGTGCTAGGAAGAGAATCTTTGGAAGTTCTCGTAGATATTTGCCACGCATAGCAAAGAGACCAGCAGTTCCCTGTTTAAAGCGCAACTCCCAGTTGATCTCACTGAAGTGCAACAGACTGGTTCCACGTCTAAAGTTTGCACTATTTTCCAACCCTAAACAAAAATGTAACCCAATATTCATGTTTTCTGTTGATAAATAAGTAAACTATTGAATCTCTAAGAGGATGCTTTGGTGAGTATATGCCATGTGTGCACAGGCACCTGATGGGCCAGAAGAGAGCATTAAGTGCCCTGAAGCTGGAGTTACGGGGGTTTTGAGGGATCTGTTATAGATGCTGGGAACTAATCCCATAAACCCAGGTTTAGAAGAAAAGGAAGCACTCTTAACTGTTGGCTCATCTCTCCAGCCAACCCAGGAGGATTTTCAATGAGAGTGTATTAAGGAGAAAGTTTCACAAATTCAAGAACGTGAATAAATAGCATCACATTTTAGAAGCGTGCCGTTTTACAGGTTAATCCCAAACACTAACACATTCCAGCTACTATCTCTAGCATTTCCTTTTCTTTTGAGACAGAGTCTCACACTGTAGCAAGGGCCAGCCTGGAACTCCACACTATGTAGCCCACGTTGACTTAAAACTCATAGCAATCCTTCTGCATTAGCTTCTCTGGTGCTGAGGCTGAACCAGCACATCTGGCTCTCCCTTCATTTTAAAGTTTGTATTTCTCAGTGAGCATTGCTGTTGCCATTATATTATTAATATAACAATTTATTACAAACTCAGACAGTCATATTATGGATACACTTAGCTTATAGCCAAGATGTATTTCACATTGACATTTCTATGTATCATGCTCTAAAGATTGTTTTATGAACCTCATATGTGTATGTACTTTCCCTGCCATTGTTTGTAAAGATCATTTGTGAGGGAATTCAATTTCACTTTTGTACCCGTTATTTTTTGAAATCATGGAAGATTCTTATTGTGATGGCAACATTGACTTGCACTTTCTACGGAAGCTTGTATCTGTCGATGACCTTGAGCTGACAGTGTGATACAGGCGTTTGACAGAGAGCTCAGTTCATTCATCAAGCAGGAGGTGCAATTTTAAGAATTTGTTCATAAGCAAGTTTTAAGGGGATGATTGCATGTATTTTTGTGAAGAGTATGTTGGACCGAATTCTTTGTTGGACCGAATTCTTTTTTACTTGTTTTGGCAGATAAATATTTACTATATGCTGATCTTCTGGGGGGTTATAAATGACAATAGTTTAGTGATTTTGAAAGGGCACCATAATATGTGAGATCTATTGATATATTTATTTAGAACCTCTTCTATCCCTGAAAAAAATGAATAAATGAGTGAGACTCATAAGTGAGGAACACTCTTCCACATATATCACTAATAATTCCTTCTCATATTTAATAGTGAAATATCCAAAAGTGCACTTATTGTCCTCTATGAAAAAAATTAGCCATAGCCAATCTTTAAGTCACTTTTCCAGACAGTGTCTTGCCATAACTGTCAATCATTCTGCTTATTCTTCCTTGATGTTGTTTAAATTACCAAGTGTTTTCTTTATTATCAAGGGAAAAATAAATCTTTGGATATGTTAATCATTCTTGTTTTTCTGCCTGATCACTTTTGCCATCGTAGACCCATTTGAAAATGCAGCGTATGCTACATGTTTACTAAGCAGCTTGCAGACACGGGGATTCTAGCTGCATGAAGGTGAAGGTGCTATTACCTGTATCCCAAGTGGAGGTTGTACCAGGGAACTATCACAGAAACTTTCAGATAAATCTAAATCATCAGAATATGCCCCCTGCAGTCCAGTGAGTAAGATGTAATCTTAGGTTTCTAAGAAATTTTAAGTGGATCTTTTCTGAACCTTTTTCTTCAATTTATATTTTTTAGACATTCATTGAGTAATAAGCGTATCAATAACTTTGGATCAAGTCACCAATAGGACATATGTTGGTGTTCTTGCACGTTGTAGTCTTCATTGTCACATACGTTCTCTGTCCATTCCCTCTCCTTAACAAAGGAGGGCTCTTACAGGTAGCTGCTTCTCACTTTTAGTAACAAGACTATAATTTTCAATGCCTTCCACACGGAGAGCAATGTTGCACATATTCAAGTCACAGAACAAATAAGTTTAGTATTTTAAAGAGTTGACTGAAAATTGCTTTATCAAATTAAACCAACCCTCCACAATTTTATTGTGAGCATATTCCACCAGCCCATGAAAAATCATACAAAACAACAATTAATTTTCCCTCACTCTAGGCCATCGATTAGAAACTAGTATGAAATGTTGCATGTGGCCCACACTCCTAAAATCAAATCTCTTTTCTCTGCCTTCAAAACGTTGGCTTAGTGATAAATCTCATTAATTCTTTGCCATGGAGTCTCTCCTGCAGTGCTTCTGCTACAGACACCCAATCTCCTGTCAGCAGACAGACTTAAGATCCTAGCAAACACAACTTAGCTCCATCCGAAATCATTTAAAGTTCCATTAGATTAAATACACTAGGAAGAAGTCCCTGACTAAGGAATACAGGCTACAAGTGTAAAATAACGTAGAGGGAATGGTATAATTAACCTGATGAGTTTGTTTCTTTTAAATCTCACTTGATTTTTTTTTCTTGGAAGGCATATTTAATTCATATGACAGCAGATTATTTAGTGCCTAATTACATCTGAACTTTGCTTAACGCTGGTCATTTTGTTGACTCGTTTTAAAATCTTCTTGCCACTTCCTAACTTGTTCTTAGTGGACTTTTCATTAAATAATTCAGGAGGGGTGATAGGCGATAAAAGCTACTGCTCCCTCCATTGGACAGCAGATAAAGCCTTCTGCTGTGACAGAGACCTCTGCGGTCCGGTACTTAAGCATCCCAGTTGGTAGGAAAGAATGGCATAGGTGGCTTGGTTCTCATGAGTCCAGGTGCCAGCTCTCCAAGTTAAGGCAACTTAGAAACAGATCTAAGAGCTGAGTACCAGACAACAGGCTGTAACATAAAGAGAGGTTTCAGTCCCTAACATTTGTCTATAATTTTTAATTAGTCTCCTGAACAGGGATTCTTTACTCTAACTGTTAACTTCTTTCATCCATGCCTCAAAAAATAATAAAAGTGACTTTTAGAAAATTCAGATTCAACCAAGTCACTCTCCTCTTAAGACCTTTATTTTACTTTCTCTGCCTTTCTGGGGACATTTCACATTCCTCGACATTAAGTACATCACTATATTCCTTGTCCGTAGTTGTAGGTGTACTTCCTGTTCAGGCTCACACTGTTTCTCATCATGCTCTGGCTCACACTCAAATCCACTTCCTGCCCTGGCTCTCACACTGAGCTTGGCTATTCTAAATAATTTATTCTCTCTGGAAGACATCTTCCTTTTAAGTTTGGAGCGAGTCTCCAGTAGTTTCCTTTTCCAAATATATTCTCCTCTGTCCTTCTTTCCTTACTGAATCCTATTCATTTCCTTCTCTCAGTATTTTCAAACGCCAACCTCCATCTTTTCCCATGCCTCCTAAGAGAATCCACCTTGGTTTTTCCTCTTTAGCCCAAAAGCACCTGGTGCCTTGCTCATGTAGACTTGCACTCTTGGTTTGCAATGCCCCTGCCTCCAATAGACTGCAAGCAATTTAATGATGGTTTCATTCATCACTGAACTCTAGGTACCCAGGCCTTCTTTGGGATACACATAGTGGATCATTAGAGAACAAAAGCTTGTTAATTCTGAGTGACAAGTTCTGTCTTCAAACCAAGGCTCTGGCAGCACCTATTCACACCACCTTTGGTATACTCTTTGATAACTGGAAGATTTAGTGGTTTTTCTTAGTTTGCTTTCTATCACTGTAACAAGCACCATAACCAAAGCATCTTGGGAAGTGAAAGGTTTGTTTCAGTTTATAATTTATAATTCATCATGAAGAGAGGTTAGACAGGAGCTCAAGACAGGAACCTGCAGGCAGGAACCAAAAGAAAGGCAGTGAAGAAACACTGCCTTCTGGTTTACTCCTCCTAGATTACTCGGTTTGCTATCTTATACACCCCAGACCACCCACCATGGCTGACCCTCCAATAACAGTCATTAATTTTAAGAAATGTTCCACAGTCTTGACTACAAATCCAACTAATGGAAGTACTCTCTCATTGGAGGTTCCTTCTTCTTAGATGGCTGTACTTTGTATCAAGTTGGGAAAAAAAAACTAGTAAATCCACTGATTCTCTTCAAATGTAACAAGAGAGATCCTAACCTTGGGTGGACATTATAACTAAGAGATGTATAAAAGTCTCTTCAACGTCCAAAAGAAAACAATGATAGAAAGACTAGACAACAGTATTGTATTGTTGCACATATGCTTTTCTTCAAGTGTGGTGTTTATTTATGTTCGTAGTTTTGAGAGAATAATAGGTGACGAATAAACTAAAATGTATATAACTTCCCAACTTTCTTCTTTTCCCCCTGAATTTTCCTAAGTCTTTTTTGCTGTTGAAGTCCAAGAAGGCTGTCATGGTTTCCAAAGCTTTGTAGCTCGGTTGTATTCAGAGCACATGTGAGAGTATTCCCTTCCCATCCAAAGAACAACAATTTCAAATCGAAGCTCACTAATCAGATTGATGAGCTGCCCCTGAAAATAACTTTCTGAAAAAGAACACATTCCCTCTTTTAAACTACTTTTGGCATTATCTATTTTTCAGTATTTGGTAGAGTGGAATTTTATTGCTTAGGGATATTCACTTCACTTGGGAAAGCAAACTTGAGAAAAAGACAACTAGGGACTGTCTTTATTGAAGAAAAATGGAATGATAAAACTGTTAAGAAAAAATGGCTTCTTAGTGTCTCCTAAAGCAGAAAGCCAAGTTAAATATTTGGGGGAGAGGCTGTAACATCCATAATCTTGGAGCTCACAGTCCCTGAAGAGTCTCTATTCTATCAGGTTCTATTCTTATCTCGTAGCAATATAACAAAGGCCTGGTTTGAGGGGAAGCATCTGTAAGAATACCTTTCTGGCTGGGTATGGTAGCTACTGAGAAAATGACTACAGAGTTTAGAGAGCTCAGTGGGCTAATACCTTGTTCTAGTTCCTTGCTTGATGACTTACTAGATGAGGTGGACATGGCTAGTCTGGTTTCTGAGAGTCCCTGTTCATTTTACAATCACACAGCTCAGTTCTAGTGATCTGATCCTGAATAGTCCTAGTTTTATACGCTTGGAAACCATTTGATCTGATCCCAATCAATCACTCCTTCCCAAACTGGAAGGAAGAAAGGTAAGAATGAAAACCTGAAGACGAAAGAGGAGATAGGGAAACTGGGAGGAAGAGGTGGAAAGAAGGAAGAAAGCAGAAGGAAAAATACCATTAGGGGAGGAAGAGTTTGAAGAACTGCAGCTTTGGAGAATTTTCAGATTATCAACTCTTACAATAAAGCAGTAATTTCTAATAATACCAACTGCGAATATACACTCCTACGTGCATGCATCAGTCTGGCTCATTTTAATAAACAAATTACCATCCCAAGTATATGAGAAAGAGTTGTCTTCGGGTGATAAGAATAAAATTCAAAAGATCTGTTTTAAAGTATACTTATTATTTATGCTGTATAATATAATAAGCTTCCATGTGATTTCCATAAATACTATGAAATACTTATTATGAAATTTAATATAGCACTCTTTGTATGTTGTACTTTTAAAAACGAAGAAAATGTTGCTGACAAACATGAAATAAGCATCAATATTCAGTTACAGTGACCTTTATAGAATTTTAAATATGATTCTTTGTATATCACTCATGTATCACATCGACAGAATTTTCTTTCTTTTGGCCTCTCTCTTTCTCTTCTACCAGTTGAAACTGCCCACCTACAAGCATTCCTGCAAACATTCTGTTTTTTTCCATAAACCCTTTTCTTTTGCCCCTTCCCCCTCCCTATATTATTTTTAGCCATTACGGCTATTAAAATGAGAATTCTATAATGTCTATGGTATTACAGATAGGAGATGCTTCAAGTATGGATAACTAAATGTAACTTCATATGGTCCATGGCAGACACCAGTATTTTGTGCAGACAAGTCTTCTTTCCTGGGACGCAATCCCTTGTGCATTGATGCTGCCATGTCTCCATAAATTTGGAGTAGCAGGAGAAAAGGCTGGGGCTTCTCTTTGCTCCAGGGGAACTAGGAGACACTTGTGAAGTTGTTGAGAGTCTGTGCTTTACTGTCACATGCTCCTAGAGCTCAGGTCCTGCCCTCGAATCAGCCGTGGGTTATAAGCAAGGTGCATCTGCATTGCCCTCCAACCAGTTCTGTGATGTGAGCAAGGCATGTGTGTGTCTTGAACCTTAGAGAACTGAGGGATCAAAAAAAATAACAGGTACATGTAAGCACTTCACCTGTGTCGTAAGGAGGGAAGTTTTGTTTTCCTGAAGACGTGTGAAGATCATGCTGTGGTTGCGTCTAACTGACCAGCATAGAACTGTAATCTCTCAATATACAGCTATAACCTCGGGTCACGGAGAAGCCTGGCCACTGATGGAGAGTTGGTGAACACAAGTTTTAGCAGTGATCCTAGATAATGTTGTGGGTCTAAAACGCTTTAGAAACTGCCTGAAAGGCCTTGTGCCTGATTTAAAAATAAGAACTGATTTGAATATATAGTTTCCAGTTTCTGGCCACGCTTTCTCCTTTGTCCCCTGCAGGCTTCCTTATGTTCTGTACAATTGCACTGAAAGGAATATGACCTTATATAGGCATACTTGGAGCATTAGAAACTCTAGCTACTTAATTTCTTAATTTCCCAAAAATATCTCTCTAGATCTATCCTGCAGATTTGTATTCTCATATTGCCTGGTTATCCATAAGTTATAAGGATGACATTGCTTTAATCATCCCCAACAATATGAAATATCTTGAAAGCTGTGAGCCTTAATGAAATGAAGAGACTTTCATGTCCACACTATGTAATTGTTTAAAGGACTCTTTAACCAAAATGCATTGTGGCCTGGCCAACTTGTGGTTACAGAAAAGAGCTGATTTTGACAAAGAAGAAAGACAAAGTTAAAATGTTCCCTTTGAATCGGAAAGCTTGTGATCTAAAGAGGTTCTTCCTGAGTTGTGATCTAATGAGGGTCTTTTGAATTGTGATCTAATGAGGGTCTTCCTGAGGGTTTGCATGTGGCAATATCAAAAACAAAACCAGCCTCCCTAACTGCTCAGTAAAATAAAAGCACATGTGCACTTGGTTGAATGAGTTATAAAAATTATTAGTGGTTAATGAAAATGGCTTAATGGTAGAATTGTGCTATTTATTATTTTTTGTTATTGTTGTTTTAGCAAGCACCACTGCCATTTGAAACAATAACTAGATGAGCCGGAAAAGAATCAGTAAAGAAAGCCACAGTGATGGAGTGGTTTCTTAAGCTGCCGTCTAGACAAGCAAGTAGATAAGAATCTTAACACTTCAGCATCAGATTTTGGACAGATCAATGAAGTGAAAGTGCAAGAGAGCAGAAGAACACACATTGAGAACGAGAAAACACCACATATACGCAAGGGATGTGCCCTCACGCTCTAACATGCAGCAGCATTGCCAACAAGAACAGAGAAGCGAACTGGCTCCATTGATTTCTCCCTGGCTCCTCATATTCCTTCCTAATGCACCAGAGGATGTAAATAATGCATACACCAGATTGCATTAGAGACAATTGTCTCCTTATTGCATGCATAAGTCAAAAGGCATGATTAGTGCATTAGAGACAAAGACTCCATTCCAGATTGCACAGTCTCTTTGCCTAATAAATGTCACAGATAGGAAACCCAAGTACCCAGGCAAGCAAACCAGACTATCTTAGTAGTTTGCCTCATGAAATACCTTCTTTAATATCATAAAAATAAAAGGGAGTTTATGGAACAAATAAAACTTAGCAGGAGAAGCTTATACTAAATACAGAAAACACCAAAAGAAAAACCCTTTATAGAGGAATATCACGTTGTCCTCTTTGATAACATCTGAGCCATGTGACAGCTATTTCTTTTCAAATATAGGCAAGGCTGTTCCAAACAAGGTAATGTTACACAGCCTCTGTGATTGCCTCCGTAGTTTCTGTTGCACTGGTAACCCTATCCATCTTAACCCATTATTGTGTCTTCCCTTGCTCAATCACACATTTTTACATAATCTGCGGGATGAGTCTTCACTTGCATCTTTTAAGTATTTAATTCATATATCTCAATTATATTTAGTAATGGGTTTCATTATGACATTTTCATACAAGCATATGATGTGCATTTGTCATATTCATTTCCCGTTACCTTCTCATCTCTCTCCCACTCCTGCTGATCTCCTTCAACTTCTCCTCTTGTCCCTGCCTGTGTTTATGTCTATTTTATGTGACCCCACGAGTTTTCTGAGGGGGGTTCCCATCAGCACTGGTGAGAGGGCCTTTTACAGCAGCATGGGCATCTCATCAGTGACTACACTGCTTTAAAAAAAAAAATCTTCTCCAGCCAGCAACCATTAACTGCATGTAAATCTTTAGGAGGAGATGGGTCTTCCTAAGTTCCTCTTCCCTCTCTCATTTGAATTTATTCTTCTAACAGAATCATCATCAGCCCCATCCTTTGACTTTACCACAACAGAGGAATTGTTCAGGCCACTGTTCACTACATCATGTGCTTCTCTAGGCCTCTGTCTCTGACAGCTTCGTACAGTATGTGCAGTAGGTTTGGTTTAGTGGAGTCATTGTGTTCCTCCCATCCTAAGTGGGGTCTGTTTAATAGCATAGAACACTGGATGACTTTTCAGTTAAGGGGAGCGGATGAGGACTACAAATAGGAATTTATGGCCTAGGTATCCAATGAAAACCAAGTTAGTTCCTATACTTTATAAGAAAAAGCAAGCTGCAGCTTAAGTCGGAGCATGCTATTCTATTCTGGCTGGGGATGGCTAGCGCTTAGGAGGCAGAGGAAGCCATCTCTGTAAGCTCAAAGCCAGTCTAGTCTACATAGTTATCTCCAAATCCCACAAGGGAAAAATAGTTTCTTATTGCCAGAAATAGAAACAAAAACGAAAAAATCGCCACTAACAACAAAAAACCCTTTCCTCAATTTTGTATTCTTACTTTAACAGACCTTCCCTACTGGAACTTGATACAGATTGAGTAGTTTTGCATTAAAAAAAAAAAGAACTTTCATTTTAAAGTAGTAAATAGTTGTATATATTGCAAAGGAATCACAAAGGCTCCTCTTAAGCCCCATGTGAAATTTCTGCTGTTGTTAAGGTCCCTTGCCACTGTATACTACAATATGCTATGCTACTATGTCAGGGTTACAATAAGCGAACCAGTATTTATACGTTGTTAACTGAAGTCCAGTTCTGACATTTAAGTATATATGTTACACTGAAAACAGATATTTATTCTTTATTATTCTTCCTTATTTACTCATTCTTGACGTTTTTCTTCTCCTTCTTTCTAACTCTATTCTTTTTTATTCTCTTATTCTTGATGTTGTTCTTCTAATTCTCTCTCTGTTCTTTCCCTCACAGCATATATACCCCAGAAAAACCTCTCAGATAATACAAAAATTACAACGTGGTTACATTCTATTTTTCAAATGAATGAGTACAATGAATACAAGTAAGAACCAGCTTGTTTTCCATATCCCTTACATGATTAAACATTTAAAATATTATTACAGTTGAAAAACTTATCCCAAATTATCCCAAGAAGCCACATACATTCATACTCAAGCAACTTGTTACAACCTTGTTATAGCAGTGTAAGCAAACAAGGTATTCTTTTACTGGCAGGCTGCATTTTGTGGTTACAAAGAAAGGATCAATCACTTTATTACTTACCTTGAAAGGTAATCTTATAAGGAATCTTAAAGAAAACAAACTTAAATATTTATACATGAAAAGCAATCAGTCAGCTCTACTTTAAATCTTTAGGGTGCTTACCCACTCATCAATAGTTTTCATATCAGGAGATTAAGGGCAAAATGGGTACAAGAAATTAATCATCGCCTTTGGTCATCAACCAATTCTAGAAAGAAAGGCGTGACAGCTAATGATAATTGGACTGCTTTGTTCTTGTTCCCTGACTTTAAAGAGTTCCTCACTCAACTAAGTGCCTTTCTAAAACTTTAGATTGTCTTCGTGGGTTTTTCATCTCAAAGCTATTAAGCAAAAACATCTTAGTCTAACTTTAAGTTATTTTCAAAACTTTGTTTCAGCTATGATGTACTTTGAAACCTGTGAACTCACCTCCCAACATAAAGATTAGAAGAAATTAAATGAGTTGGGCTACTTGGACTCAATTGTTTGTCTTAGTCATTAGCCTAATCCACAGTGTATGTGGCTCTTACTCTTGTGTTGTAGTTGTGCGACACTTTCTTGTTTTATTTTTTATCCCCCAAACCCTATGTACACTAGCACTGTTATTATCAATTATCAATTGTTATCATCAATTATCAATTATTATAGCTTGAGAAGAAACATCTTCATAGCAGTCCACAGGTAAAAATGCCCAGTAGAACGGGGTGTTTCCATGAGACAAACACACGACGTTACAGGCAGTGGAGATTTCCCCACACCAGTCCCTCCATGTCAGATACCAGAGCAATATGGCAGTGGCAAACATGTGAAGGCACAGTGAAGCAAAAGACATTCTGGGCTCTAGGGTCTGGGGGTGGGTCTATCCAAGGTTCACCTATCCGGGATTGACCTCCTGGTGGGCTGATACCCTGATGTCACCTGCCATCTGCTGGTCCTCTGACATGGCCACCAGCAGGAGGTGAAGGCAGGGAGGGAGAAAGGAAGAAGGAAAGGAACTGAGGAAGGAAGAATCTAGAAGAAATAATATTCCAAATCATAAGCTATTTTTATGAACCTTCATGTTAATAACAAAAGACCTCACCTTCTATTTGAATGCTAAGCTTAATTAGTAGAATAGAGTGTTTTGTTATCTTTGCGTTATGTAAATAAGGATTGATTTAAGTTGCCATTTTAGTCAGCTGAGTTGCTTTTTAAATAGTTTCACCAACAGATTTATCAAAGAAGTGATGAAAAACCTGTTTTAGTATCAAAGACTGTTACAAAGTGTAAAAATACTGATGAACGTTACAAAGATTGCTCCCTTCTATTTTTCAAGAGATACAGAGGGCAGTTATTTGTAAAGAGGTTGAAGTTTTTAAAATTAGGTCAGTCTGAATGTCCTGTATTAGGTGCCTGAAGATGAGTGGCATATTTTTATACTGCGATACTGGTCCACACTGGTGAAGTTCCACTAATCAGAATTTCTAAGAAAGACTAGAGGAGTCGCTGTTGTTTTAGAGATATGGTGGTGTTGTATATGGAAGAGACGATATTTGGGACACGTCCTCTACTCCTGACCCTGAATTTCTTTCTTCATTGAGTAATGACAAAATAAATACTATTGAGGGCCCTGTCTAGAAATGTATCGCTGCTCTTTGATGGCGATCATTCTCTCTGATTGTCATAGCTGGAGTCTCTTGAATGCTAGGACCCAACAGGCTGTTGTCTGGTTTGCAAAGGATAGGGAACAATTCCGATTTAGCAAGGTTACTTTTATTTTTTATTTTCTCTGAGTCTTCTGGGGATCGAACCTAGGACCTCTTACATGCTGGTCAGTCACTATGCCACTGAGCTACAACCCCCCTGTGGTGAAGGTTATCTTTAAATGTGAGCATTATATTTGGTATAAAATCATCAAGGAATGTTTTATTGCAACTACATATTAGCTTAGAAGTAAGTTTCAAAACTGAAGCACACACTAAGGTTTATTCTGATCGTGTTTCTCTACTGCCTTTGGATTCAGAGTAACTTACATCCTTAGTCAGGAAGACATGTGACCTGAGACTTCAAGTTTCATCCTAAAAAACAGCAGAGTGGCCTTAGGGTTTGGTGGACACAGCTATGGCACCAGAAACATATGTTACTATTACACTCTCCATGACCCAAATATATATATACATGTGTGTGTGTGTGTGTGTGTGTGCAGCAATTTACATTTGTGATAACAGAAGAGGAAATGTAATTTTAAACACTTTCTTTCAAATAGCTGAAATTAGCCATAGCCATTCTGCTCTGTCCTTGGATATACACGTTGGTCTCTGGTGTCACACGTGAAGACACTTAGGCTGATGCCCAGCGTGGGCCAGAGGAGCCAATTCTCGGTGCTCAAACTGCTTCACCAAAGCAGAGACATGGCACAGGACCTTCCCACAGCAAGAGGCGCTGACTCCCTGGAAAGCTTCCTTGCTAAGCATGGGCTGGGTTCCAGCGGACACCTCACACTGTGGTGCAGTTTTGCACATCAGAGCATTTGGGGAGAGCACACAGCCCAGTAGGGTTTCACTTAGCACAATACATCTTCCTGAAGGACAAGCTGAGAACTTAACATTGCAAGATCCGCAAGATGCAGTACCCTGCTGTCATAAAGTAATTCACATTAAACTTTTTCAGGACTGGCAAATGCTGGGCCCTAAGTTTGACAGGGAAAAGTGCTTAAGGTTTTTGTTTTGTTTTTTTTTTCT
The DNA here is from genome assembly GCF_982192425.1 of Myodes glareolus. Lineage (NCBI taxonomy): Eukaryota > Metazoa > Chordata > Mammalia > Rodentia > Cricetidae > Myodes > Myodes glareolus. Next base: position 30,913,583 of record NC_142032.1, read on the forward strand.
CTATTCTTGCTTTTTTTTTTTTTGCCTTGTATACAACATAGCTGTCAGAGAATTTTCTACTCATTCGTGGAAAAATGACAGCAGCTTCGGAACATGCCATCTAAATGGGGAGTTGAGTAGTGTTTTGTCCTCATAAGAAAAAAATACTTCACTCAAATCAGAAGACACACTTGAGCACTGTTGGACATATAATCTCAAAATTTCTCTTATAGATATTATCATAATTACTTAAACAAGATACCAGTTTTTATCTGTAGTGTTTTCTGAATAGAATGTTGTATGGCATAAAGAAGGTGTGTGTGTGTGTGTGTGTGTGTGTGTGTGTGTGAAGGTGTGTGTGTGTGTGTGTGTGTGCGTGCGTGCGTGCGTGTGTGTGTGTGTGTTATTCAGTATTGAACTCAGTGCTGTGCATATGCTGGGTGTGTGTGTGTGTGTGTGTGTGTGTGTACATGTGTGTGTGTGTGTTACTTGGTATTGAACTCAGGGCTTTGCATATGCTGGGTGTGTGTGTGTGTGTGTGTGCGTGTGTGTGTGTTACTCAGTATTGAACTCAGGGCTTTGCATATGCTGGGTGGGTGTGTGTGTGTGCATGTATGTGTGTGTGTGTGTGTGTGTTACTCAGTATTGAACTCAGGGCTTTGCACATGCTGGGTGTGTGTGTGTGTGTGTGTGTGTGTGTGTGTGCATGTGTGTGTGTGTGTGTGTGTGTGTTACTCAGTATTGAACTCAGGGCTTTGCACATGCTGGATAAGCCTAACCACTGAGCTACATTCCCAGCACTTTTCAGTTTTTCATTCTGACACAAGATCTCACTAATTACCCATACTTGTTTTGGCTTCAGTATGTAGCCCAGGCTGGCCACACTTCACATTGTCCAGCCTCTGCCCTCTGCCCAAGAACCTGAACTCATGGCTGTACACCATTGCCTTTGTTCTTTAATTTGATCAATGAGGGTCTTGTGGCCTCGTTATCCTTTCTGAGGTATAATTTACCATATGTAGAGCATACACACAAAAATTAATTTTATTCTTTTCCCCATGTTGCTTCAAATAAAAATTTAGTTTTATACCTGTTGACTTTTCTATTTATGTAAACTTTTCTATTAAGGCAACTTCAAATAACAACTGTCTCTCAATGTCCCTCTGCCATACACTGAGAAACCCAAGGAAACCAACTCCCAGACAAATATGAAATTCTTACAATAGTATAACATGTTGGTGTCACACTTGTCTCTCCACATGCTGGGAGGAAAGGAATCATTGCCAGATGTCAAGAGTGCTGTAAAAGTAGGAGCCATTGGCCACCTAATTGTAATGAACAGGGGTGGTACAAAATTGGAATTATATAAGAAAGGAGGAGATAACAGGTAGTGAGGTGATGTTGCTGGGTGTAAGGTTAAAAGATTAACACTAAATGCAGCCAAAGATATCAATCACAAATATGTGAGAAAGATGCCCTTATGATGGAAGAGATAACCCGTGTCGAGTAATTAATGTGCGGTTGCGAGCCAAGCACTACTGGTCTGAGCTCCTGGAGTCCAGTTGAAGAGAGGGAGCAGGGATTGCATGAGCAAGGGAGAGTCAAGATCATAACAGGGAAACCCACAGAGACAGCTGACCTGAGCTCAGGGAATCTGGACCAACAGCTGCGGAGCTTGTACAGGACTGAACTAGGCTCTATACATGTGGATGACAGTTGTGTGTCCTTCTGTTTATGGGGGCGCTAGTCATGGGACCAGTATCGATCCCTGGTGCATGAACTAGGCTTTCGGGGCCCATTCTCTATGGTGGGATGCCTTCCTCAACCTTGATATGGTGGGAGGGGTGGAGGGGGCTTGATCTGGTCCCAACTTGATGTGCCAGGCTTTGTTGACTCCCCATGGGAAGCCTTATCCTTTCTGAGGAGTGGATGTAGGGGGGCGTGGGAGGAGGAGAGGGAGGGTTAACTATGGTTGGTATGTAAAATGAATAAAAAAAATTAAAAGGGAAGGAAGGAAGGAAGGAAGGAAGGAAGGAAGGAAGGAAGGAAGGAAGGAAGGAAGGAAGGAAGGGGAAGGGAAGGAGAGAGAGAGAGAGAGAGAGAGAGAGAGAGAGAGAGAGAGAGAGAGAGTGGTCGCTTGCCATGAACTCTGCTTCTAAATGTGTGAGCTGGATTTAAAGCTATGGTCACATGACTTTGGAAAAATGACATCATTTCTCTCCCTTTATTTCCTTAGCTGTTAAGATTTCTAAATTTGTGCTGCCTTGATTTGATTGTGTGAGTACTAAATGAAATAATGCATCCAAAGTGCTCCCAGCACCATCGGACCCACAACGAGCTAGTGCTGCAAGGGAGTGCCCTTTATGGACGCTACAACTTTCTTGATTGGCAACCACTCATCTAAAACCCCAGAATTCATGAATAATTGAATAATTTAAATATAATAATGTAAAAACTCACACTCCAATACTGATCTACCAGAGCTAAGCGGAGCTATGTGACATAACTATATTGCCATACAGAAGATAGAACATGTATGCATTTTCTCATTGCCTGCACAAATTAAGCACTTAAGCCATCAAGAGTTTGACCTGGTAAATTATCCTATTAGTCTACTTTAGAAGAGTTTATGAACAAAACGATCCCTGATTCCTCTGGAAGCGAACTGGTTCGGATATCCTTTCAAGTTGATGTGGGAGATGTCAAAACAGGTTGGGAGGAAAATAATTTTCATTTTAAAAAGTCATTGTACTTCATCCTCATTCAAACTACCTCCCTTATGGTGCCTATCTGGTTTTGAAGCTGGCGGATTATTCACAGAACTGGAACCGCCAAAGCCTAGAAACGATAGTTTTACACAACAGTATATGCTTGTTCACTAGTGATATGTGTGTAAATACATTACAGTTGAGAGCAGATCGCTGATCCTTCCCTAGCAGAAGTTCTGTGGTTGGAAGACTCAGGTTTGAATTTGGCTCCATTGCTTACTATCATGCATGGTTTACATGTTTATTTTAGAGTCGCTGGTTTGATTTCTTTGACTATAAAATGGAGATAACAGTCAGTTAAGGAATTAGAGTTGTAGTGAGCCTAGAGTTTCCATGCTGGATCTGTGGAAATTGTTAATAGTGTTAGCTGCTGTTGAGAAAATTACTAAAAGAATCATATGTGCTTTCATGTTTTAGAAAAACAGCCTGTTGAAAAAATTCTGAATTGGGAGACAAAAATATGCTACCTTTAATCTTGAGTGTGTTTCTATGTCATGAAATTTAAATTCTAGTGCTTGTTCTGAATATAGACTTACGTTCTGAGACTCTGAGAGGTTGCTGGTGAAGGCAGGATCAGAATGTCCAAGTGTCATGGAGCCATGACCCTGTTGCTGATGTCTGATGCTCGTGTCTGACGCTCATGTCTGATATATAATGGACTTGAGGGAAAGAGAGGAGAGGTGTTTCCTATGAGGGCATTGTAGTTCTCATTAGGAGAAAAATGGAAAGAGGCGTTGGTGACAAGGACTAGAATATTTTCCCAAGTAAAAGAATAGCATAAAATCATTTGTGACTGTCATATCTGAACACACAAAATTAATTTCTTCAGAAAGTCAATTTGCTTTATGGGTGGCCTCCATCTTTTTCTTTTCGTTCTTACTTTTGTACGTTTCTAAGTGAAGCATATTCTTCTCACCTTTTCTGACAGCCCTTCCAGCTGGGAGTTCTCCGCTACGGCAGGAATCGTTATTTCAGCCACAGCCCAGCTATGTGATAGTACGTATTTAGCTTGAGTCTTCCAGTCAATGCAAAGGCTGAAATATTAAAATGCTTCAAGGATCATTCTTGAAGAGTAAGTGGCTTTCTACACTTTCCCGACTGCACTGGGGAGATCTACGGCAGAACAGAAGGGTGGCGCTCTTGGATCCACATTTGGCCAGTGAGTCAGGGTCAGGGAAGTATGAAGTATTTAATGCTAAAGGCTCCCCGACACCTCCCGAGGGCAACATTTCTGTTTGCACATGAAAAAGAGGAGCCACACCATGAGCTACAATAAGGACTCTAGCCCCACGGTAGGGCTTCTGCAACTTCGCAATCAGCTAGGATTGCATTAGAATGTAGTTTGAGGAGGAACTGGTCCTCAAGTCTACTGAAACTCAGATATGGGCCACACTATATTTTAATTAGCTTTCCTATTGACTCTGTCAAGAACTATAGCTTAAGAAAATTTACACTGCATTTTAATTATTACAATATCTAACTCAGAGGTGTTTTTTTTTCCTTTCTCGCAACACTACATGAAGCCTCTTCTCTTTCTATCAGAGTCTTTCTCTTTATGATTGAAGGGAGCAAGAATCTACTGTGGATCCAACTGTGTCACCATGCACCAAACCTAGGGAGAAAGTATTCAAACTACAGCCCAAAAGACACCTTAGCCTGCCCTGAGAATTTGAAGGTGAAAGTAGTATTCTTTCAGAGTATAAGTAATTGGCTCATTACTTATACTTAGGTACAACCATAACATGCCCAATCTCAGATAATTGTCTCACTTTCTTGAATTCACAAACTCCGAAAGCCATTTATACACATGCTTTTAGCCTAGAAAACACCCTACTGGCTTGATTAAATCACATCAGTCCTATGCATCTTTACCTGTTCTATATCTTTATTGGTAAACAAATTCAAAGACTGCCAAGTATCCTTGAAAAGATTCCCCTACCCAGAAGATACCCAATGCATCCTTAACTACGCTATAATTTTATGCATATTGCTTTGAGTTCTTGATGAGTATTTTAAAATGCTAAATATGGAAGAAATAAGAATTAATACATATTGTATTTAATCACTAAAAGCAGATTGCCATTATTGAACTCTGAATAATATGTAAATTGTTCCTTTGATTGGCTTAAATTGGTTTACTTCAATTCATTATAATTCTCTCATAAAATTATTGTAATTGTCCCTTTGCAAACAAATCAGGTACACATTTCTAATCAGTGAATGCCTGAAGATTCAATGAGAGTTCCTGCTAGGACCAGAAGCTGATTTACCATGAAGCTACTAAATCTTATACATAGAATACTTCTACAAACTGGGGCCTCATTTTGGCCTGGTAAAAATTGGTCCTAAACTTTGGCCGGAGAGCAGTCTCCATCAACAGACAGAATGCTGCACTAGCTGAATTGGGTAGAAGCCTTTCTGCTTCTGCTCAATGAACATTGAACCGAAATGAGTACCTGTGTCAGTTTGGGAGTAGATAGAAAACAGTTTCTGCGTAAGCGCCCTGACAGTTGCCAGTGGTTTGGGATTAACATTAGCCTGGGCTGTCAGTCACTGCTTTAGCATTTTAGATTTCCTTTCTCTTGAATAGAGAGAGACAAGAAGCACTTAGCAGCTTACCATAATATTAGGCAGTGGAATGTGCATTCGCCGTCTTATGTAAATTTCTAAATGCTTCTAAAAGAAAAAAAAAGCGCCTTTACTTTCCATCAATTATGGCTCCAGATATTAAAAACAAACATGCAAAACTGCTCACTTTAAAATCTTGAAAAGATCTTGACTTAGAGCTGAAGTCAATGCCAAATACTAATATCTCTGATTTGATTTGTTTGTATGACTTATGTCTCTGAGATCGGGAATGACAGCGTGATTTACATCTTCATTTTACTAGAAGGATTTTATTTTTTTTAATCACTGAAGGAGAAAAAGAATGCAGTTGTAAATATTACCCAGTTAAAGTGGGGCTTGGATATTATAACCAATTTCAGAATTCCTAGGGGAGATTCCCATGATTAGTATAGTCTTTTTGTTAGTGTTTTAGAAGCTGGCATGCCGCAAGCATTGCTTTTAAATCAGCCTCCTCAGTAGAAAGGAAATTACAAAGGAGAAGCAGCCACATAGATCTCTAAATAAGGGCAGCAATGGGAACACTCAGCATACAACCAAATTCCACATGTCAACATACACATCCAGTTAGTTTATGTTTTTAGACACACTGTTTCTCTTATGAATTTGCTGTTTAGTTTTTATCTAGCAAATGATAATCTCAACTCCAATTTCCTGAACTATGAAGACTCAATTAGATCTAGTGCAGACTTCTGAGAAGGAAGTGCATGAACACAGCAAAGCATGGTTTGACCATGAGCTGCAACACAAGATCCGACATCAGAATGAATGTAGCTCCTGCCTACACCTATCTGCATTTGGCTAACAATAATGAGCCGGGGAGCTTCAGAGGTATGGGCACCTAACTGCCTGCTGGGTGATACTTCTCCCAAAGAAATAGAAACAAAACTCCATCCCAGATAGGTGACCAGTGACAGACCAAAGTACAGATACCACCAAAGTCCCTTGCTGAACCCTTGAGCATATTAGCATAATTATTAGGTTATGGGTGAGACATTACTTAACGGGGAGCAGAAATGACTCAAGACAACCGCATGGCCAAAGCCCACCCCAGCATGAGTGACAGCTTGTAAAACCTGGAAACCGCAAGCACGGGTGACATACTGCAGGTAGCTCAAGAGGGTGTAGTGTCTGTTTTCCGCAGGTGGCTCAGTTGGTGTGAGCCTCCTCAGGCAGTCCCAAAGCTCTGTTTCTTTTAGGCAGTTCTTTGCTTCATCCAGGGAGTTTGGGTGGTCTCTGGTACTCTGAAGCTGTTTGGTGGCCTGCTTTTCTCCATCAGCTGGGCTTATATCAGAGTCTCCTTGTCCTGCTTTGCCTTGTCTTATTCTGTGGATCTTGTTTTGTCCTGTTAGGCTGTCATCTCTTGAAGGCCTGCTCTTTGCTGAAAGGAAACGGAGTGGAAGTTGATCTGGGGAGAAGGGAGGTGGCAGGGTAACCTGGAGGAGCGGAGGGAGAGGAAGCTGCTCAGGATGTACTGTGTGAAAGAATCTATTTTCAAGTTTTTTTAAAAAAAAGTCTTCTGCAACTTGGCTTGTCTGTGGGTGACTTTCCAGTCTGTCCTGTGTCTTTACTCTTGGGGGTGAGAGGAGCCAAGAGAATCTGGTCAGTCTCAAACACTTCCAGAACCTATTCTGCTTGTTTAGTTCCTGTGTTAATGAACTTGCCTGCAAGCTCAGACATTTCCCATCCCAGAGAAAACTTATTGTTCTTTAAAAAGAGTATGATGATGAGATGCCCCGGGTGGCTCGCAGAGCAGCTACTAGTCCGACAAGGATGGCTGTGGGTCCCTACAAGATCTCCAGAGTGGCAGCGCCATGCAGCTGGGGGGAGTCAGGCGGGCGGTTACGGTGGATAAAAGGCTCACAGGACATAGTATTATTTAAAGAAGAGGGAGACATTTATTGCTTAAAGAAGAGGAAAACAGAGAGACATAAGAGAAACATAGAGAAAAGCAAAGACACATGTACACACGACAAGAGACAAACACAAGAGAGAGAAAAGATGGCAACGAGGGAGGTCAGAAGTGGTTGGGGATGGGCGTGGCTAGCTCTTAAAGTGACGGCAAAGGAATAACAAAACTGCCACTCAGTACTACCCCATTCTTCCTCTGATAAGGACAAGGAGTTGGCTGTGCTTTGCAACTTCCTGGTTTCAGTTTGCACCTTGAAGAACTCTGCTCCTTTTAAACTAGATTGCTGAAAGATTTGCCTGGTTTGTTTATATTTAAAGAGATGCACAAGTAGAGAGAAAGGGTTAAAGGGTCACGTGACACTGGGACAGAGTCTCCAGTTCTCCTCTAGTGTCTTAAAGCAGGCAGGTAAAATAACAAGTACAGTTTTCAAAACAAGCATATGCTGTCGGTAAAATGGCCCCAAATATACTTCTTTATAATGGGGCAAGTGTTTTCCACGTTAGACACTACATGATGACTAATAAGTCAGGTAAAGTTTTAAATTATTACAACTGAAGAAAATAATAGACAATGGTCTGAAAAAAAAAAATCTAACCACAATCGTATCCTTTCTCGGAAAAGGCCCACTCCCTGGGCCCTGCTTGCCCTCTTGGAGCTCAAAGGGAGATTGTCTGTTATGGATGTGGTGGAGACCAGCTGCTTTTGAAATGAAGGAGCCAGCAGAAAAGGAACTTTGATGGGTGATTTGCTAAGACTTGTATTATTTTCATTTTTAACAAGAATTCAGAATACATTCTCATTTAGTTATGAGATCACTTTTATAAGACTGTCAGCCACAAAGTTCAGAAATTAATCGGAATGAAATTCATTTTTTTAACTCTTTGAAAATAATTTCAACCTCTAATGACATAACTCGCAAGATTTATATGCAGTTGAAATTAGACTTGATTTTTTTTCTTTGCGTGATAGTGTAAGTAGAGTATATAATTGTTACCTAGAAAATTATTTTCATACATAAAATGTTGCTATAGAGGGAAATACATAGACGATATCTAAATAGTAAGTTGTTTAGTCTACAGGCCATTCATGGAGTCAGATCTGCTCTATTTGAGAGAAGAGTTGAAAAAATCCAGAAGACTAGAGTATAGAATGTATAGTTTCTAAGGTGGGAGGAGTCATTAACTCCTGCTTCATGGGGGTGTTTGCTGTGGCATCATCCTGTCCTTGTCGCCCCGCCTCTCCCAGTGGAGGCATCCCATCAAAGCGACAGAATTCCGTTCACCCCTCCCTTTACCCTAAACATGGAGAACTCCTTGTAACTCCTGTCTTCCTGGCTTTCAAGATGTTCCCACGGTGCACCTGCTCTTATCCATCTGTAGCTGTCTTTTCCGTATCTACGACCATCTGCTGCTTCCAGAGTAGCGCTTAGAGCCCTCTTAATTCAGCCCTTATTAGTCAGGTGGAGAAATTAGAAAGAAAAATCAAGCAAATTCTGCCAGACCTTAGTGGACACTTAAAACTCTTCCCGAGTCTTTCCTGAGTTCAAACTACGTCCATCCGAGGACCTGTGAGTCGGCTGCCTGCACCCCGCCCCCACTCCGACTACCACCTAATACTCTCTTAACTAATTTTTGCCCATGCATAATAAAATTCTCCTGTATGTTCCAGGCTGTGGGCATTTGCAAGAAATATTTCTATTACCTGGAGAAATTGGGACCATCTCATCATTTTTCATTCATTTTTGTGTTTACTGTCTTGACTTCAAAAAATCTTCCTTAACTCTCATTTGTATAATATTTTCTACTCAAACCCATTACTATTTAAAATACAATCTGGTTTATAAAGCTTATTAATAAATAAAATTATTTTGTCTTTCTTGCCACTAACCTACTAGTTCTAATTAGTAATTGAAAAAATTAGTTTTTGAGACAGAGATTTGGTTAGCATTGCTTAGGCTACGTTTACAGAATCCTGCTGATACTCAACACCTATTTGACATTGATTTTCTTGTCAAAGTTACTGATAGATGTTAATGCATTTCCATAAGTGAGATGTATGGTGTGTGTGTGTGAATGCATGTGTTTGTGTGTGTGTGCACACACGCATGCACACACGTGTGTGTGTTTCCTTAATAGTTGTGTTAATTGTGATGGTGGGTACAAATTCGATCATTAGAGGGGGCATTGGGAATCTTGCAGCAAATAGAAGCCAAAATATGCACATGCGATAAAGAAGCACCAGATCAAAAGAAATGCAGATTGAATTGGTAAATGAACTGGGTTGGTAAATTTGGCTTTACCAGTAACGAGAAATGCTGCAAAGAGTATATTGTGTACCCTGGGCTCCAGCAGCTTACATTCTCATGCTCAAATGTCAAGATAATTTTGAAATAATTACTGGAAATGTGCTAACTGAAACAGAAAATCATTTTAATGCACGTAAGATGAATTGTTTGTCAGGTGCCTCTAGGCTTACCTGCATGGTACCCTGGAGAAGAGACAGAATTCTGCAGTGGAACCCTTCTGTTTCACGGGATTAGCTTCCAGTATTTATGGTGTGGTGTATTGTGTAACGTTTACAGACACTTTCTTCCACTCTTTTGTTTGGGATGGGAATCTTGTTTAGTTAAGACTTTGAAAAATTTCTTGATGGGTTCTAAATTACTGTTGGAATAAGAGCTAGAATTCCCGAGAGGATGTCCCATCTCTAATGCTAGCACTTAATCGGACATTTGTAGTCAAATTACTTCCACATTCTCTTTTTTTTAACTCTAAAGTACATTTCCAGGTATTTGGGGGAGAATTAATTAGTTTCTATTAATTAATTTGTTCCCATTATGGCTTTAATATCTCTGTTGTACCTCTGGTAATTCACAGTAATGGTGTGGACCTCATTTGCCAAATGCAATACAATAGCCTTTTGTTTGAATGGAGTTCTTCTGTGATGTTAGTCAATTAACAAAAGCTATTTTTAAATGCCTACCTAGTAGGCCACATTGTGCCAGGGCCTGGTAGGTACTCCCAAGAGGGGTCAGCTAGGTCTCTATTAAAAACTTTTAAATGTGCATGGGAAGAAAAGATCAAAAGTGAATATAATATGTAATTTAGACTCTGTAGAAAGTAATCTGAATAGAAAATTATAGGGAAAGTTTGATAACAGTTTAGCAGAGGCTCACTCTCCTATGCTTATCCCATTTATTTGGAAGACTCTCTGATATCTATCATCTTTCAAGGTCCCTCCTCTTAGTTATTAGCATTTATGGAGTGTTGGGGGTATGGAAAGGAAAGAAGAAAAGAGTAAATTGTTGTTGAGTGCATACTAAACCACTGTTGTCTCTGCCCATATGTTTCTCATTTCATCTTAATGACTGTCTTGCAAAATCACTTACCTGCGTTTCATAACTGAGAAATCTAGACTTAGAAGGGGAAAGAGCTTGCACCAAATAGCTCATGAGGAAACGCTCGAGACAAACTCCGCTCCCTTTCCCGGTCTTTCTCTGCAATGTCATATAGTAACTAGTGTCATACAGTTTTGAAGTCTCTAATAGCAATTAATACAAAGAGAGATTAATGTAAAGGTTCAGACAAGTTTGGCATAGCTCCCACTAGTTTCTTTTGTTTGTGGTTTATTCAAATGAGCTTAAAGCTCACTTGAGGTGTGGGCCTCACTAGAAAAAGGCATAGTAATCGCTCAACCTCTTCAGAGAGCTTCCTTCTGTACAAGTGGGAAACAAATACAGAGACGCCAGCCAGACACTCTGCAGGGAGTGAGAGCTTGGCACAACTGCTCTAGATGGACTGTTTCCATCAAATTCCTAAAAGAGGAGACAAAGAGACTTTAAGGGTCAGAGGGGATGAAGGACACCGAGGAAATTAGGCCCTCTATTTCAACTTGATCAGCACTCATATGGATTCACAGAGCCCGAGGCACCACGCACAGGGCCTGCACAGGTCTGCACCAGGTCCTCTGTGTAGATAGTATGGCTCGCAGTCTAGTGTTTTAATGGGTTCCTGAGTGTGAGGTCAAGTTGGGCCTCTGATTCTTGCGCCTTTTCCTGGACTTTTTCCCGCCTGTTTGTCTTGCCCAACTCTAGCGTGTTAGTTTGTGTTTTACCTTATTATCCTTTATTTTATTATTGAAAAAGAAAGAAAAATGCGTGATAAAATGAATGGCCGAATTTCCTTGTGCTGGACTCCTGATCTTATGATCATGCATATACTGCCGGGCGCATTCGAACCATGCTTTGTATATGATCGCTCTCTTCTACCATTATAGTTTGAATTCTCCCTTCAAAAGACAGCCTGCCCAAAAATAAATAAAGTTGTAAAGGTTAATTTGAAATTATGTTTCTTTATTTTATTCATAAAATGATAAGATGAAAAGCTATTTCAACTCCTAAGACCTTTTGGTTATATTAAGCAACACTGTAACAAAAAACTCTTTCCTTTTCGGCATTAGCATATCACACTTTCACAAAGAATTTTAAGTAGGTAGTTCTTTTCATTCACTCAGTCCTAATCTAATCACTTCTGGTCCTTTTTTTTTAAGATTTATTTATTTATTGTGTATACAATGTTCTGTCTGCATGTGTCCTTGCAGGCCAGAAGAGGGCGCCAGATCTCACTATGGGTGCTTTGGGAGACACCATGTGGTTGCTGGGAATTGAACTCAGGACCTCTGGAAGAGCAGTCAGTGCTTTTAACTGCTGAGCCATCTCCCCAGCCCCTAACCACTTTTGTTTTGATATCACCTGCAATGGCTTACAAGCATTTAAGGAAGGTTGGTAATGCCTGTGTCTTGTACAAATTTGCCTATTTGCTGGGGACTCCTGTTTAGCCATTTACTACATATTCTAGGAAATGTGCAGATAATTCAGACCCACCTATACTTTAAAAGCCACCCATTGTTGATTAGAGATGTGGAAAAGGCTGTTTTAGCTATAAATATGTCTTCTGAACATGACGTAGCCATTGTAGTCGTGAACTCGTTGCAGCTGGGAATACCTTTGCAAGACCTTCTCAAGATTGGGCCTGTTGCCACACTGTGACGCTTGCCCTTAATTCCATCACTTGGGAGGCAGAGGCAGGCAGATCTCTGCAACTTCAAGGCCTGCCTGGTCTACAAAGCGAGTTCCAGGACAGGCTCCAAAGCTACAGAGAACCCTGTCTCAAGCCCCAGCCCCCACAAAAAAAGAAAAAAAGAAAGAAAGAAAAAAAAGATGGTGCCTGTCAATATTTTACCTTGAGTAGAAAGAGGTTCATGAGACACTACCTCTCCCCAAGGAAGTATTGACAGTGAATAGTTGTTGGCCAATGGACTGTCATTTTCTTCAGTAATGAAGCCACAGATAAGTTGTCCTTTCTCCACCTAGCAAGTAATCTCCCACCCATGCTCAGGCAAGAAACTCTAAACTCAGTGGGTCATGAACACACTCATACAAAAAGACAAGAAATATGAAGGAGAGTGATTGAGAAAAGGGATTCCAGAAGGGGCATGAGGATGAGAGAGAGGAATCGTTACAGAAATGTATGAAAGTTTCAAACAATTCATTTATAAACCTACTATTTTTTTACTTTATTTTTATTTATTCAATGTGTCCTTCATATCATGCATCTTGAGCCCATTCTTCTTATTGTCCCTTCATATCCACCCTCCACCGCTGCAACCCCTCCCCAAATAAAATAAAGTTTAAGAGGAAAAACATAGAGAAAATGGAAAACCTTGTCATGGAAGCTACAGTGTGGTACAGTGAGTCACACACATAACCCCTTTGTCCATGCTTCTTTCAAGTGTTCATTGCAAAGACTCATTGTTTTGGTTTGTGTTCTCCTGTTTCTACTACACCATCTATGTTGGGTCCTCACTGGGACTCTTCCTGGATATCCTGTTGTTGCCCGGTGTTGTAGAGATCCTGCAGCTTTGTGTCTGTGGGTCAGGCCCCTTCACATGCTCCAACAGATCACAGATGGGTGGATGTTGGGGTGGACCGAGTCATAACCTGGTTCTGGGCCTGGGCAGCTGCATTTCCAGACCAGGGCAGCTACCAAACCTATTTTTTGCATTTTTTTTATTCATTCATAAGCCTCTTTTGAAATCTCATTTAAGAAGATATCCTAGGCCTTTTTAGTGCTCGCTGATAAGCATCTTTGCTGTCACCTAATCATTGTCGAATAGGAAACGTAGAAGTTGGTGCCTCATTGGAAGATCTCTGTAATTCAGATACAAAGACTCATGAGCTGTGTTTCCAGAAGGAAAAACTAAAGAATCAAATTGCAAACAGGGAACCAATCCGCAGTAGAGCTGTAGTGCGTACCAACAGTGATCGTTCGTTCCGGTGTGTTTGTGTTGTTGGAGAGGATTAGTGACCATTTCCAGATGCTGAAGTCTTTCTTTATCTCACAATTGCAGGCCTTTACTCAAAGTGAAGTAGAAATTACCGGGAGTCGTGACAAAATTTGTGTCTTTAAGGTGGCCCTTACTTTATGATGAATGATAAATTAAGGAAACTTTAGAGCAGCTTTCCAGACAATGAATTCCAATGTGAATATTCAGATATGGAACATAATACCTTCATGTTCCCTTAGTATTGAGTAGACTACAGTGTCAGATTGCTTGGCTGTTCTCATTCAGAAGATTTATACATAGAGTGCTTCTATTTAAATGCCGGTCAACTGGCAGCATGGTATAGGAGCAAAGGCCTGAAAATACATTTGGTCTGCAAAGTCTGGCTCTAGAAACTTCCATTTCAACATGAACAGGTTTCAAGACATTGATGAGCCTTGGTGATTTGTCTACTTCCAATAATGATCTCCAGGGTTAATTTGGAAGAAATTAGACTAAGACTAATGGTTCAGTACTTTTCTAAACTGCTATGGAATAATGGTTTTCTGTATTGTAAAGATTTGTCACTCAAATTGGTTTAATAAAAAGCTGATTGGCTGCTAGCCAGGCAGGAAGTATAGGCAGGACAACCAAACTAAGAATGCTGGGATGAAGAAGGGAAGCAGACAGAGGACATGTAGAAAATGAGGTAACAATCCATGAGCCATGTGGCAGAGAGTAGATATAAAATATAGGTTCATTTAAAATGTAAGAGTTAGCAAGTAACAAGCCTGAAATATCAACTGAGGATTTACAATTAATATTAAGTCTCTGTGTCAATTATTTGGGAACTAATGGATTGGGAAGAAAAGTCTGTGTAGTATGAATAATAAAAACCCGGAAACAGCTGGGCAATGGTGGTGCACGCCTTTAATCCCAGCACTCGGGAGGCAGAGGCAGGCAGATCTCTGTGAGTTCGAGGCCAGGCTGGTCTACAAAAGCTAGCTCCAGGACAGGCTCCAAAGCTATAGAGAAACTCAAAAAAAAAAAAATCCAGAGACAGATATTGGGGTTCAACATGGAGGTTAGAAAAGCAAAACAGCCAGCCACTGGCTCTTACCTCTACCTCAGTCTGAAATGGCAATCCTGCCTCCAGGAATCTCAGAATGAGAATGAGACAGAGAGCTATCTCCTCCCATTTTATATTCCTCTCTAGGGATGGGATTAAAGGTGTGCACCACTACTGCCTGGTCTCTATGGCAAACTAGTGTGACTACTGGGATTAGAGGTGTGTGTCACCACTGCCTGGTCTGTAAGGCTGACCAGTGGGGCTGTTTTACTCTCTGATCTTCAGCCAAGCTTTATTTATTAAAATACAAATGAAATATCACTATAAATCTGCCTTCACTAAACTGTATAAAATATATGTGGACTCAAGCATTTTCAGAATACTCACTCTGCTGATTTTTATATGGTTAATTTACAGCTTTAATTTTCCCAAGATAATTAATCATCTGGAAGTCAAACACAAAAATGACCAGAAAGCTGGTCATTGGTCATATTCTTGAGAGACTGCTTGTTCCAAACTTTTCGAAGATTAGAATAATTGTACATAGCATAGTCATTGTCTCTACAATGTCCTTTTTCTCCTCGGTTCTTAGTTTTAATGCATCTTATAAAACACTATCATCCTCTCTTTTGACTTGACCCTAACAACTTTATCTGTCTGCAGTGTCAAAAACACCTTTAATTCTCCATTCTTGATTTCAAAATTTAAACGTACGAATAACCTTCAGTTTAAAATACCATTTCCTGAGTCCCAACTCTGGATAGAATCATTCAGTTTCTGAAGCAGTAACTAAGAATTAGCATCATAACAATAATCTGAAGTGATTATAAACAAAAAGCAGATATGTGGCACCTTTCCTTGACTTTACCCCGAGAATTTACAGCCAAAACCATCTCCTTTAAATGGACTTTCCATATTTATTTTTAAGGTAATGCTTGACTGTTTTCTACACTCTATTTTGATTGTATTCATGCCTTCCCCCAACTTTTCTTAGATCCACCCCCTTCTCAACCCACCCAATATTGTATTCTTGTGTCTTTGTTACTTTTCTATTATTATAAAGAGCCACTATGACCAAGGCAACTTATAAAAGAAAGCATTCATCAGGGCTTGCTTACAGTTTCAGAGGGTGAGCTCATGAGCATCTTGGTTGGGATCATGGCAACAGACACGTAGGCCACATGCTGGAGCTGTCTTTGAGAGCTTGCATCTTATTCATAAGCAGGAGGCAGGGAGCATGAAACTGGACTTGCTGTAGATTTTTAAAATTTTAAAATCCACTCCGGGGCTGGAGAGATGGCTCAGCAGTTAAGAGCACAGCTGCCTATTCTTCTAAGTGTTCTGAGTTCAATTCCCAGCAACCGCATGCTGGCTCACAATCATCCGTAATGAGATCTGGTGCCCTCTTCTGGCCTGCAGGCATGCTTGTAGGCAGAACACTGTATACATAATAAATAAATCTTTAAAAAGAAAAATAAAAAAATAAAATCCACTCCCAGTGACAGACTTCTCCAACAAAGTCACACCTCCTAATCCTTCCTAAATAGTCCACAATTAGGAACCAACAGTTCACATATATGAACCTATGAGGCCCATTATTCCAAAAACCACAGCTCATAGTATTTTTAACTAACCATGTCCAATTTATGCTACCCAAATATTCTTGGATGTGTGATCTTCCACTGCAGGATGGTAAGCTTACCAGGGCTATATTTGTAGCTGAGCCCTCAGGGGAGGGGGTGAGAAGGTGCAGTGTCAACAGCGCAGACATCCGGAGTCAGGTAGAAGACAGAGCATACTCATTTAATTAACAACGGGGGGGTGGGGGGGTGGGAGCAGACTTACATACCCTCCCAGCACCCAGGCATTCCAATCCGTTGACATCACACAGTTTCCCCCTCATTGGCTAGGCACGATCAGGACTTCTGACTGCACCTGTTGCTAGGCTCTCAGCTGCATCGTGTTGTCCTCCCTCATTGACTAGGCATGATCAGGACCTCTGACAGTACCGGGTTGGCTCCTTTCAACCTGGTAGGCCTCAACTTCCCGAATACACTCTTACCTGTCCTTCCATCTCCCAACAGCGAATAATTGTCAAGAATTCCATGGCTGGAGATAGGCTTGTATGCTCAACTTTCCTCTCTACTTTACGATTTGGTCTGGCTTGGGGTCACACAGCTTTGGTACATGCTGTTCAAACTATTGTGAGTTTATATGTACTGTTCTGCTGTGTCAAAAGATGCTGGTTCCTTGTAGCCATCTACCACCTCTGGCTCCTATGCTTTTTTTGTTTCATCTTCTGCAATGATCCTTGAGGGTAGTGTTGCATACATGTTCCCTTTAGGACTGAAAATTATATGGCCTCTTGTCATCATCTTGGCCATTTGTGGGTCTCTGTGTTAATCACCTTTTACTGCAAATAGAAATTTCTCAGGTGAGGGTTAAGAGATTCATTGATCTATGGGTCTAATGATGAGGCATTAGGACCATAGTAGTAGAATTATCCATATTGAATTTTTTATTTTCAAAGGAAATATATAAATATATGTGTGTATATATATATATGATTTATGTGTAATATCCTCTTTGAAAAATACACTCAGAATTCAAATGAACATCTATTTACCCTTTGGCTGAATTATGTCAATTTCTGGTTGGAAATTGAAGATCTAAAGTTCTGTAACACTTAGTCCTTAAAACGTTTCTTTAACACATTGTAGAAAACACCAACCAGACAAAACAAAGAGAGCTTGCATTTTCTGTCACAGGATAAGAAATTTGTAGAACGTTACTAGCAATCGCCTTTGATCTTAACCCAGGAATGTACTTGCCTCATTTTGTTATCAGTGACACTAGGACTTTGTATGTACGAGAGGTTTCTGAGTAGATTCTAGATCAGATTCGTCATGATTTCCTTAAGAGTCAGGCAGGAAAGTTTGTATGACTGACAGGCTATTGGGGAATGATGCTTTGTGGGTAGCGTGCTAAAGGGATATTCGTTTCTTAAGGTGTCCTACCAGCTATCCAGTCGACTGCTAAGACGCTTTGCCTAGCTGCTATGTAGCTATACTCTTTTAGCTACTGCTGACTAAAGCTTCAAGGAAAGAAAAAACCAACTTTGCTTTTAATGTAGGTCAGCTACCCTAGAAAAGGATTCGGGGAACCTGGAGGAAATAAACTGTGTCTCTATATCCACCAGGAACAATGTAATGCTTTATTCTACGGAGTTTGTAGTGCTATGGGTGTTCACCAGTCTCTCCATGTTCCTTCTCCTTTTCCCTTTGGACCTGCCTTGGTGTTCAAATGCCAAACACTGAAGGTTGTCATTCAGTACAGAGATTAAATAGTAAAATGGAAATAATGATGTTTTTCACCATATGAGGAGAAAATTGTAAAACTTTATGTTACCACCTTGACATTCAAGAAAACAATTTCCTATGAACGAGAATTCATGTAAATCTGATATGCTCTTGTGTTGACCTGGAAGTTGAATGAGGCAACCAAGATGGTGAAGGGATCAGATGGAAATATAACTTAGTGCGGGGGAAGAGCGATTGACTTGTTCATAGGACATTCAAGAGCTATGTTGGTTTCTTTGTTTGTTTATTTTCTTTTGCTCCATAGTAATTGAACTAACTTTATTTTGAGAAATTTTGAAAAATTATTTCATCAGCATTTGCCACAATCATATCGAGGAGGTCAAAGTTGTTGAACTAGATTTTAGTCAGAGAGCAGGCAAACATGAATTAGCAGCAAGCTTTCCCTCTGTCTTCCTTTCCATTTCTTAAACATCAGAACTTTGGCTTAAGGACAGTATCCGACCCCATCACTATTTTTTACTATTTAAAATAGCTGGCATATGAGGAACTAGAATCAGAACCTGCGACCTCTTTGTGCCATCTACCATGGTGTGACAATTTTATAAAGAGGACACAAGTGTTCTTTTGACTTTCATATATTCTCCAAACATTTAGAGTTTGAAAAGAATATTTTACTCCAAAGAAGAAAATTGTTCTGTCACCCAGAAAAGCGGTTCCTTTTTCTGCCGAGATTTCCTTGCCAAAAACTAATTGCTTAGCATAAAAATGCTGCACTTGTTTCATGCATTAGTAAAATCAATTCTCTCCACTATAATACTGCTCAGCCATTGTGTCTGTCAGTACTCTGGGTGCAAAGCTAAAATCTGAAGCTGTGTCACCAGACACAAACGTGTATAAAGCTTGGCCTCATGTATTAATTTTAGGGTTGATTTTGCACTTTGTGAGCTCGCCAAGCATTGTGCTGGTCTCTCATCCCCCTCTGAACTCAATATTTGGATCTGGGCAGGTGCCTTACCTCTCAATAGACAGAGACAGAGAACGGATCAGGAAATGAGGTGCCAGTGTTCATGCATTCAAAACATTGAACACTTCCCTTGTGCCAAATATTAGTAGAGATCAAGAGTGTGGAGGAACACGGCTATATTTTAAATGACTGTAAGTTAATGTGTGTACTGCATAATGACTCTAGAATTCAAAATGGTAAATGGTTGAGCAGAGGTAAACACAGATGGGGTGTTGTCAAAGCACACAGAAGGGAGACCAGAAAAGGAAAAGAGCCCACAATAAGTGCCTTTAAAAAAATAAATAGGAGGTATGAGGAAAAGAACAACATGTGGAAATTTTTCATCATATTTCAAGAAAAGATGCTCACAGAGAAAATCTACACTGTCAGGTCCAATGTAAAAATTGTGAGTTACAAATTTGTCCCTGTGTGCAGAATTGCTCTGCTTTTACCGAGTGTCACCTATAAATGTGACTATGAAATTCAAGATCAATTCTTTCAATTGGGAGAATGAAATATTTTAAGATAAGTAGCTTCGCTGTCTGGTTTTTTGTTTTTTGTTTGTTTGGGTGTTTTGTTTTGTTTTGTTTTGTTGTTGTTTTTTTTGTTTGTTTGTTTGGGTTTTTTTTGGTCAGTTTGACACAAGTAACGACCTCTGGAAAGAGGAGACCTTGATTGAGGAATTGCCTCCATCATATTAGCCCATTAAAATATCTGAAGAACTTTTTCTTGATTAGTGATTAACTGATGTGGAGAGGCCCACCCAGCCTATTGTGGGTAGTACCACACCCCTGGACTGGTGCCCGTGCATTGTGTAAGAAAGAAGGCTAAAGCTAAACATGGTGGTGTACACCTTTAATCCCAGCACTGGGGAAGCAGAAGTAGTTAAATCTCTATGAGTTTAAGGTCATCCAGGCTAGCCAGGGTTACAAAGCAAGATCCTGTCTCTGAACAAGTAACAAACATCAAACAATAAAGAGCATCAGAATGCCCAAGTCATGGGGAGCCAACCAGTAAGCAGTGCTCCTCCATGGTCTCTGCTTCAGCTCCTGCCTATGGATTCCTGCCTAGAGTGCCTGCCCCGCCTTCCCTTGGGGAAGTAGTGTTACCTGTAAACCAAATAAACCTGCAGTAAGGAGGCTGCTTGTTCATTTCCCGGCCACCCAGACTCCCGAAATAACCACACAGAAAGTATCTTAATTAAATAACTGCTTGGCCAATTACTTAAGTGTATTGCTAGCTAGCTCCTATATCTAGGATTAACCCATCTCCATTATTTTATATTTTATCATGAGGCTTATGTCCTACCGGCAAGGTTTCAGTATGTCTGTCTCTGGCGGCAGCTTCATGGCTTCTCCCCTGACTCTACCTTCCTTCTTCCAGCATTCAGTTTAGTTTTCCCCACCTAGGCTCTGTTCTACCCTATCAGACCAAGCCAGTTTCCTTATTAACCAATGGTATTCACAGCATACAGAGGGGAATCCCACATCAGAAACCCTTTCGTTCCCAAGTTGTTTTTTGGTCATGGTGTTTATCACAGCATCAGAAAGGCCAATGGGCAGCAACGTATCAGCAAGAGTAAGTCTTTGATTGTGAATTCTCTTCATATATTCCTACACTGCACAGTGGCTGGAAAAGTGCTCCATTTGATATGAAGGATCTAGGAAAGGGAAGGTTACAGCCACACTGCAGAAACGCTTCAACTCTTCAGTCTAATTAGAGAGATGAGTCTGCTACCATGTGCACAGGAATATGGCTCAATATATTACTCATGAAGACCATCAAACATGGCTATAACAGCAAAAAAAAATCATGTCAGATGTTTTCCACTCATATTTGAGTATTATTTAGATGCACAGCTGCACCAACAGACTGACTTACAATCAGAAACATAAAACAGAAAGAGGCCCTGAAATTTTTGCTCCTGATAAACATATCTGATTTCATAACCAAAAATACTACTAATTCAATATGACAAGGAAATCATATTAGATTAGCTTGCATTGGGCCAGGTATTTGCTTTCATTTTGCACCTAATGGTCTCTTTTAAGATCACAGCAAATTAAGAAACAGCAATCCAACAAGCTGTACTCGCCTTATTAGGAAGGAAAAAAGCACTTTGTAATACAGCACCTAATTTGCCTAGATAATTTTAATTAGTGTAATGTGAGCTATTGGACAGTTCTCCAGCAGTCTCATCTACAAGAAAAGGTGTCATTATGGCCCTGGGCTCTGGGGACGGGACCATACCTGGGAAAAATTGAATAGTGAGTTATTTCCCCACATTTGATAGAAGGTTAGAAATGAAGAAAGCCGGGTCAAAAAGCAGTGAGAAGCTGCCTTTTTCTCCCTCAGGAACCCGACAAAGCTGAATCAGCCAGAACGGAAACAGAACGCTGAACCCCTGAGCCCCTTTGCCTTCAAAAGGTGTGATGAGTCAATGCTATTAGAGACTGGCCTGTTTGCACCTGCCGCCATGCGCAGGGGCTGGACTGGTGGTGTCCATGGTGCTAGATTTAATTTCAGCTTGTATGCTAAAAAGGAGAATATTCTTCACTTGAGACAGGCTTTGCTAGGTAGCATAGGTGGGTGTGGAACTTACTACATAGTCCAGGCTTGCCCTGACATTACAATCCTCCTGCCTCTTCCTGAGCACTGAAATGTGCAATTAGCCTGGTTTAGGTGTGCTTCTGCGTTGTCTGTGACAGCTTCCATACTCAGTCATGCTAATTATGTCATAGTCACACAATCAATAGTTTCCTATTGACTAACACAAAAGGCCCACTTCCCTCCCATCTGCCTTGGTCACTGATCTCGGTCTTATAGAATCTTCCGTGGCCATTGTTTATTGCTAAGGCAGAATATATGTGGCATTTTTAACCTTTAGTGTTTCATTAAATTAGACTATTTTGTGTTCTGTCCCACAAACGAAGCATGAAGCTTGCACCTCAGTGATACAGCACCTGCCTACTATGCATGAGGCTTTAGGCTCAAGCCCCAATATCAAATAAATAAATAAATCTCGAATGATCGTGACAAGGATTAAGTAATACTATAGTCTGGGGATGATTCGAATATGTCCTATAGGCTTACGTTTAGAAATTGAATAGCCAATAAGAGGCATTGAGGACATGATGTAGGCAGTAGTGGGTGGCTGGCTGGCAGGGCTGGAGAGCTCACTAATGATGAGGATGGGGGAAGCTGGTGGGCTGACCAAGCCAGCTACCACCCGGGTCCAGACCCAGGCTAGGAGTTGGTCCACCCTAACATCTACTTCATCTATGAACTGTTGGAGCATGAGAAGGGGACAAACCTATAGATCTATTACTGCAGGAACACCAAGACACAAGACAACAGGATATCTAAGAGGGGCCCCAGTGAAAACCTATCCAGTATTGATAGTGTAGCAGATACCAGAGGTCTTGAACCAAAAAAACAAACAAACAAAAAAGAAAACCCAAAAACTCATGACAATGAACTTGCAAGTTTGCAAGTGAAGAAGAAAAAATTAAAATAAAAAAAAAGTATTGCAAAGGTAAAAACATGATCTGGCATTTACAGGCGAGGTTTTCAGGAGCTAAGTAAGATTAAAATTAGAGACCTTTATCAAGAGGGGTCCTCCAGGATTGAATCCTCATGACTTAATAAGAAGAGATAGACACACACACACACACCCCTACATACACACACGCACACACGTTAGGGGGAGATCATTAGAGCTGCACTCTACTTGTCTAGAGGACCTAGGGGAGGAATTCATTCTTTTTACCTTCCGACTGCCAGCATTCCTTTGCTCATGACTGCGGCATTGATCTCTGCTTCTGTCTTGACCTTGCCTTCCTTTCTCTGGGTGTGATTTCTGTCTCTCTTAAAGACATATGTGACTTAATTAAAAGCTCATTCAGATCATGCTGTATCATCTATAGTCCCTTACTCCGATCTTCAAAACCACTACCAGATAAGGTAACACTCAAACCTCAAGGAATGATGACAGAGATACACCCTAGGCGCTATTATCAGCCTACCACGATGGACCTCGGGGGGACCATAATATTCTGCCTGTCTAGCAATTATCCAAACAAGGCTGCTGATCTCATCTTGATCAGCAAGTGACGGGACTAAAACTCTGTAATGGTCTTCCTGACTCATCTCAATCAGGGCAGAATTGTGCCTCTCATTTTTATACCAAATCACATCAGAGCAAGGGGCATCGTGAACAGGGTAGTGTTCCTAGGGGATGGAGCCTCCAAGAATTAGATTTATTATTTGGGAGCCAAGCATCTCTTTGGGGTGTTAGGCTGGATCCTTGCTTCTGTGCTATTAAATTGAGCAGACGTCTGAGAGTGAGGGATGGGGGAAGGGTGAGCTGCAAGTTGGTGACAAAGAGTCCAACACCAGACTCTACCAAGTGGAGCCAGGACTGATTACAAAATTGGTGGTGCGGAAAGTGTGCCTGGTTTTCAAACTGCTGGTGGCGTGGACTTGAACTAGAGTTCTGGATGTTTTTAACAGACATCTTGAATGGTCCAGATGCTGGTGATTAGCAGGCATCTTTGAAAAATATGGTTCAATATGATAAAAGCACTGAAGCCTACAATGGATTTAGGTTTGATTTAGACAAGGTAAATCAGAGTAGTATTGCCTACTTTCAAGAAAACACAACACTAAGAATCTATTGGGCCCGAGGCATTCAGACATGTTCTTCAGGAATCTATAAACTATAGACAGTTGAAGGTAAATAATAAATGGTTTATTAGTATTACATCACAGCACATGTTATATTCACTATAATATCCATATCATCCTTGCATAGTTCATTACAACATAAAATTACAATGGACATAACACATTAGAGCTATATTCCCATTCATCTCTGCACAGACTTTGCTAAACAAACCTTTGTCATTAGCCTAACACACTTTTCCAAGTCAAGCAATGTGTGGAGATTTCTCATTTACCCATTCCTACACAATTGTGGCCCAGTGGGAGTGCTGTACCATGGCTTTAGAACCCCACAGATGACCTGAAGTAGCACATACAGTGGACATTATTTGATTATCAAATGACCAGTTGTGACATGTGTTAGATTCCTGTGGCTTTGGGACTATCTTCTCTCTTGTTATACTCAATCCAAAGATGATGGCTTTGGCGTTGTGAAACCTAACGCTAATTCAGAAATCTAGAGCCCACGTCCAACATTTATCTTTATTTGTGTGACTGAATAATTTCTGCCCCTTTGCTTAGTTGTAAGATCTTCTTAGCTATAAGATCTTTAAGAACAGGAATCATGTGCCTTTTGCTGTTTGTTTCACTATGAAGATAATATCTGACATTGTGATTTTACTTAGAAAATAGTTGGCAAGTGAATGGATGCAAGAATTATAAGCACAGATTTCAGGGAATCCGAAACCTTTCTCAGGGGTGCGGCTCTCTTCCCAACTCATCTTTAGCCTCTACTGAAGCCCTTCTGCATTATTAAAGGTTCTAGGAAAACACTTTTCCAAGAAAGGATTGCAAAATGGGAGAGAAAACTGGGCAACAATTTAAAAAATTCTGTTTGTGTCATATTCTTCCGGCGGAAGGCGGAGGAAGGCAGACCCTGCGCACCTGCCGCATTGCCTCTCGCTTTCTCAAGCTCTTCCGTTCTGCCATCAACTGTGACTATCCCCGTCTTCACATTTCAGTGTGTTCTGGGGGTGTTCTTAAGCATTTCGGGTATTCCCCAATGGAGCATTTTTCCCTCACTTGGCTAATCTGAGCAATAGCCTCTCTCCATTTTCTAAGCTGGAGAAAATGCCATGGAAGTGAGAATCAATGTGATGATTTGAGAGCTATGGAAATGATAAAAGTAAAAACCAGCACCTAATTTTAAAAATTGCTCCGGAAATGCCCTTTTCCAGGGGAAACAGTAGAGTCCTATTCACGCTGGCATAATGA